>NC_091998.1:66365077-66550830 GCF_044704955.1 Pristiophorus japonicus | reverse complement strand
GGGGTGAGGGGGGGGAGGAGGTTTGTGGGGTGAGGGGGGGGGAGGAGGTTGAGGGTGTGGGGGGGGGGGGAGGTTGGTGAGGGGGGGGAGGAGGTTGTGGGGTGAGGGGGGGGAGGAGGTTGTGGGGTGAGGGGGGGGGGAGGTTGTGGGGTGGGGAGGAGGTTGTGGGGTGAGGGGGGGAGGAGGTTGTGGGGTGAGGGGGGGGAGGAGTTGTGGGGTGAGGGGGGGGAGGAGGTTGTGGGGTGAGGGGGGGGGAGGAGGTTGTGGGGTGAGGGGGGGGAGGAGGTTGTGGGGTGAGGGGGGGAGGAGGTTGTGGGGTGAGGGGGGGGGGAGGTTGTGGGGTGAGGGGGGGGAGGAGGTTGTGGGGTGAGGGGGGAGGAGGTTGTGGGGTGAGGGGGGGAGGAGGTTGTGGGGTGAGGGGGGAGGAGGTTGTGGGGTGAGGGGGGGAGGAGGTTGTGGGGTGAGGGGGGGAGGAGGTTGTGGGGTTGAGGGAGGGGAGGAGGTTGTGGGTGAGGGAGGGGAGGAGGGTTGTGGGGTGAGGGGGGGGAGGAGGGGAGTGGGGGGGAGGGAGGGGTTGTGGGGGAGGAGGGGGGTGGGGGGGTGAGGGGGTGGGAGGGAGGTTGTGGGGGTGAGGGGGGGAGGAAGGGGTGGGGGAGGTGAGGGGGGGGAGGGGGAGGGGGGGAGTTGGGGGGAGGAGGGGGTGGGGGGGTTGAGGGGGGGAGGTTGTGGGGGGGGGTGGGGGGGAGGTTGTGCGGTGGAGCGTGGGGGGAGGTTGAGGGGGGTGGTTGGGGGGAGGTTGAGGGGTGGGGTTGGGGGGAGGTTGAGGGGTGGGGTTGGGGGGAGGTTGAGGGGTGGGGTTGGGGGGAGTTGAGGGGTGGGGTTGGGGGGAGGTTGAGGGGTGGGGTTGGGGGGAGGTTGAGGGGTGGGGTTGGGGGGAGGTTGAGGGGTGGGGTTGGGGGGAGGTTGAGGGGTGGGAGTGGGGGGAAGGTTGTGGGGTGGGGGGGAGGGTGAGGGGGGAGGAGGTTGTGGGATGAGGGGGGGAGTAGGTTGTGGGGTGAGGGGGGGGAGGAGGTTGTGGGGTGAGGGGGGGGAGGAGGTTGTGGGGTGAGGGGGGGGAGTAGGTTGTGGGGTGAGGGGGGGAGGAGGTTGTGGGGTGAGGGGGGGAGGAGGTTGTGGGGTGAGGGGGGGAGGAGGTTGTGGGGTGAGGGGGGGGAGGAGGTTGTGGGGTGAGGGGGGGAGGAGGTTGTGGGGTGAGGGGGGGGAGTTTGTGGGGAGGGGTGGGAGGTTGAGGAGGGGAGGTTGGAGCGGGGTCCACTGTGCAGCCTGTGGTGGAGCAGTGAATGACTGACCACAACGTCAGGACTCCCTCGTTTAACTGCATGTGTGCACGTGAGCTAAATCTTGAAGTTACGGTCAGTTTCAGAGGGGTAAAGACGCCGAACACTGACAGCTTGTCATTACCCACCGCAAAATCCAGGCCATTAGCTTGACAAGTGGGAGCACAAGTTTGTAAAGCTGCTTCACAAAGCATATGGGATCCATATTAAAAGGGCTAGACAGACAGTACAAATGCAAAGAAGTTATTCTAAACTTATACAAATCTTTGGTTAGTTACGGTTTGGGATATTAATTCCACGTCGATGGTTCAGACGAGATTCACTAAGACAACACCAGGGATAAGTAACTTGCAAACGAGGAGGGATTCGAGAAACTGGGCGCTCTAATATTGAAACTTTTTGAGTGGTTTTGATTAAATAAATCGGTAAAATTGTTTCCTCTCGTCGGTAACTGGAGGGCATAAATTTCACACCGCCAGTAACGTCAACAAAGGGAGCAGTTAGGAGAAATGGCTTTATGCAGAAGGGTTATTAGAACATTGGTGCAGCACGGGCCCAGCCCACACTGCGATGTGAGCGCACTAGGTCCGTGCAGCAGAGCAGGTCTCCAGTCGTCCTGGTTAATCCTTGCCACTGGACCAAGACCTAGCTCTGTCAAGCCCGTGTGGTGGCTGGTGTGCAACGGTCACCCCATGTTAAAAAAATCCACGCACAGGCATCTCCCACCCTTCAGGATGTAGTTCGGAAAACTCATTCCTTTTTGATGTGGAAGTGCACAAGGGACTGCCTAATACTGTACTGTTAGAGCATGGAATGCTATACAATGAGCAGCGGTGGGATCAAAATCCATAAATAGCTTTGAAAAACAAAACTGAATAAATAATTGAAAGAGAAACTCTGAAATGGGCAATCTGGCACTAAATGGACATCTTGTTCAGAGACCCAGTAAAAATGTAGTGAGCCGAATGGCTTCCCCTCTGTGCTGTACAGTTCTTGGAAGAATGCGACTGCTGCCAACGAACTGGACGTGTTCTGCACATGCTCACTTCAGGATCGTCATGGGAGGGTTCATTAAAACATTTTTTTTTATTCCAGGAGAGAGCGGTCCGCTTGGAATAAAAAAAACCTAGGAGCTTCTTGTTATGTATGTATGTCAATGATGTCATGATGTACTGTAACACTAGACCTGTATATACCTTACCTGTACACCAGAGGGTGCTGCTACTGGAGACCTAAGGGTCACCTGTACACTGCAGGCAACCCAGTATAAAAGGGAGCTCACCTCTTGGTGTCCTCACTCTAGGAGCTGCAATAAAGTCTTCACAGTTCAAGTGTCATACCCCTGCCTCGTGGCATCATTAAGAGAATGCCTACATACACAATACTTCTGGTTCCAGGTTAATGCACAGTATGCTTCTGTGCAGCTTACGGTCGTTGGCAGCAGTCACTCCGTTCTATCAATCGAGGGCAGAACACAGAACATATAAAATTCTGAGGGGGCTTAACAGGGTAGATGCAGAGAGGATGTTTCTCCTCGTGGGGGAATCTAGAACTAGGGGGCATAGTTTCAGAATAAGGGGTCGCCCATTTAAAACGGAGATGAGGAGAAATTTTTTCTTCTCAGAGGGTGGTGAATCTTTGGAATTCTCTGCCCCAGAGAGCTGTGGAGGCTGGGTCATTGAATATATTTAAGGCGGAGATGGACAGATGTTTGAATGATAAGGGAGTCAAGGGTTATGGAGAGCGGACGGGGAAGTGGAGTTGAGGCCAAGATCAGATCAGCCATGATCTTACTGAATGGCGGAGCAGGCTCGAGGGGCCGAATGGCCGACTCCTGCTCCTATTTCTTCTGTTCTTTCAATTTCAGCGAGGGCTTGGGGCTGCGAGGGGGAAAACGGGCACTATCAGATTGGCTGCCCGGCAGACACGCCGCCTGATTTTTCCATGTCGCTGACCTCAATGGAAACTGAAGTCTGGCGGGTCGTCCAGCGGGCGACTGGCCCCATGCCCTCCTGTGTGGCACCCCCGTGAACGTTGAAAGTGCTGGGCGTGAGAAAACTACTGATGGGGCAAACACTAAGTCAAGTGAGGTAGTGAATAGTTTCGGTTCAGGGTAGGGGTTAGGGTTGGAGGGATTTGTTCAAATTTTCTCCCCTCCAGCGGAAGCGCCGTTCAATGTGTTGCAGCTTCTCCAGGTTGGCACCTCATTGTTAGGTACGCCTGGTATTACACTCATTAAACCAGGGTTGGTCCCTGGGCTTAATGGTAATGGCAGAGTGAGGGATATGCTGGACCTTGAACTTACAGATTGTGGTGGAATACAATTTTGCTGATGCTGAAGGCCCACAGCGCCTCATGGAGGCCCAGTTTTGAGCTGTTAGATCGGTTCTGAATCTATCCCATTTAGCACATTGGTAGTGCCACACAACACGGTAGTGCCACACAACACGGTAGTGCCACACATGTCTGGTATAAACTGATTCCATGCCAGGTCGTTGGTCGGAACCTGTGCCTCTCGGCGTACAACATCTGAGAGTTGTTGGACACGTCGGCATTCTTTGTTCGAACAGTAAGCAAACCTGTTCATCTAACATCATCAATTTTATTAATACCTGTGCTGCAGATTTTATTTGCCTTGACAGGAAAGGTCTCGTGAAGTAAACGCTGAGCATCTCGGCTTGGGGAAAAAACTGGAGCCAACATTACCGCTTACTGACGCAAACCACTGAGAGACCAAAAGAAAAAGTCCGGTAAATAAATCTTGGTGATTTTTTTGTGTGTGTTTTGGAAACACATCTTTGGAGAGTAAAGTGTCAGCTGTCAACGTAACTTTGCATCACTTACTGCAACTGAAAATGCCTGGAATTCCCAGTGTATTACTCAAGGCACCTTAAATATTTATGGCTCGACAACAAATGGCAGAACTGTGTGCGCACAGTGCATTGGGATCTCATTGATGGTGCTTGCATAACTTTCCCGATGAATGATTTCTTTCAGTTGTACATCCACCCATTTATTTTCAGTCAACTCGGCATCCTCCAGCCTGATCACAAAGCACAGGCCACTTCGCCCAGAGAATGTGGAGTTCGTTTGAAGAGCAAAGACAAGCTCGCGAGGCAAGTAACTTGGCATTATTTTTTTTGGTATGTTTGATGACTTGTTTGCGAAAATCCAGTTGCACAACCCAACATCAGCAGCATAGTGGTCCTGTTACTGGGCCAGTAACCCAGAGGCCTGGGCTCATGATCCAGAGTCGTGAATTCAAATCCCACCACGGCAGCTGGGGAATTTAAATTCAGTTAATTAAATAATTCTGGAATTAAAAAGCTAGCATCAGTAATGGTGACAATGAAACTACCAGGTTGTCATAAAAACCCAACTGGTTCACTAATGCCCTTTCGGAAAGGAAATCTGCCGTCCTTACCCGGTCTGGCCTGTATGTGTCACCAGACCTAAAGCCATGTGGTTGACTCTCAACTTTCCTCAGACACTGTGGCATATTCTGTACGACATCACAAACACACAGACTCCAAGATGGTCCTTGACACAGGAACATATCGGATGACCTGTCACCCGATGTCTTTATTGTATTTACAGCAATGACTGAATTACCACAGTAGTCCACTAGGTGGAGCTATATATTACACTTCTCCCTCCTTAATGGAGAAGTAATTATAACAAACAATCATCATATATAATTTGCATGGTTATACATAATAAAAGATATGGATATATTTTGCCATATTTAGAAATCAAACTTAACCACTGGTTTTCCGTTTCGAAGAGGATACCTTCGCTCTCGAACAGAAGTTTCCAAACTTGGTGTCGGACTTAAACTCATTCTAGACTGAGCCTGAGGAAAGTTTTTCTCCAAGGGCAACCCTTGATCTACATTTGACCTCTCTACAACTTCAGACTGTTTGTCTGCCTGACTTGGACTCAGACTTAAATTCTGACTTTCTCTTGGTCTTGTTTCTAGTACATCTGATGGAGGATTTGCTACTGGTACTCTACTTGTAACAAGACTATCTGATTCAACAGAAATAATCGAATCATTCCAACTTTCAACTCCTTCCACATCTGCAGGTAAAATATGATCAATATGAACAAACCTAACCGTTCCATGATCAAACATCTTGACCAAATATGTGCGAAGACCACATATCTTCATCACTCTTCCTGGTAACCACTTTAACCATTTATGGTGATGGTTCTTCACTCTAACCTTCTGATTTAATTTCACACTTCTCTCTCTTGCTCTACCTCTATCATGATTCTCTTTCTGTCTTAATTGTTTCTCTTCTACGGACTGTGCCAAGTTTGGTTTTAACAACGAGAATCTGGATTGTGGCTGTCGTTTGAGAAACAACTCTGCTGGTGTTCTACCAGTAGTTGTGTGAGGAGTATTACGATAAGTAATTAGAAAATTAGCCAATTTGTGGCCCACGACAACTGTCATTTCCTTGGATTTGGATCCAACATTTGCTTGATGAGGGCACGTTTTACAATTTGTACTGTGCGCTCTGCTGTGTCATTTGAAGCAGGGTGGTACGTTGGAACCTTGGTATGTTTCACACCAGTTTTGCTCGTGAACTGTGCAAATTTTGCTGAACAAAATTGTGGTCCATTATCAGACACACTTTCTTCTTGGAGGCCATTTGAAGAAAATAATCTTCGCAAGTGTTTTACTTGTTATTTTCCACAGCAGAAACACCTCTACCCACTTCGAATGACTATCAATCACAATGAACAATTGCTGTCCTTTTCGCTCAGCAAAAGCAATTACTTGTTCCTGGGATGTGGGCGTTACTGGAAAAGCCAGCATTTAATGGATATCCTTAATTGCCCTCGAGAAGGTAATGGTGAACTGCTGCAGTCCGCCTGGTGAAGGTTCTCCCATAGTGCTGTTGGGCAGGGAGTTCCAGGATTTTGAGCCTGCAAATATGAAGGAACACTAATCTATTTCCAAGTCAGGATGGTGTGTGACTGGGAGGGGAACGTGGAGGTGGTGGTGTTCCCATGCGCCTGCTGCCCTTGTCCTTCTAGGTGGTCGAGGTTGTGGGTTTGGGAGGTGCTGCCGAAGAAGCCTTGGCGAGTTGCTGCAGTGCATCTTGTAGATGGTACACACTGCAGCCACGGTGCGCCGGTGGTGGAGGGAGTGAATGTTGAAGGTGGTGGATGGGGAGCCAATCAAGTGGCTGCTTTGTCCTGGATGGTGTCGAGCTTCTTGAGTGTTGTTGGAGCTGCACTCATCCAGGCAAGTGGAGAGTGTTCCATCACACTCCTGACTTGTGCTTTATCGATGGAAAGGCTTTGGGGAGTCAGGTGGTAAGAATTGGTAATTGGTTGCTGTGTTTCCGACATTACAACAGTGGCAACACTTCATAAAGCTGTAAAGCGCTTTGGGATGTCTGGTGGTCGTGAAAGGCGCTATAAAAATGCAAGTCGTTCTTTCTTTCATCCTAAGGATTTAAATGTCAGATCAATCGGGATGTGTAAGTCATTGACCGGGAACATGGAAGGAACAATAGGTAACAATAAAACATAACAGGGCTGAGGGAAAACTATATAAAACAGTGGTTGCTGGGAGAGAGATCTCAGAATTTGATGAGATCTGATTAGCTGACAATTTAGTTATTAACATGTGGAGCATCGTGGCCCCCGAATCTTCGAGAGAACAGCTCCGCAGGTTGGGAGGTATAAGAGCTGGAGTGGCGGCCCACCACAACTTCCAGCGCGAGCTGCTCCAGGTGTGCGACAGCGCGAGGTGAGCGACTGGGTGATGTCATCAGGATCCAGGTCGCTGTTTGGAGCGTGGGCAGAAGCACCGGCAGGACCCTGGTAAAGCAGAGAGGCGGGAAGGGTGCGGCGAGTGATCGAGGCGGAGGAGCGTTGAGGGATCGTGGCTGCAATTCGATGGGTGATCGTGGCGGAGGTCCGGTGAATCTTTGGTGCGGAGATGCAGTCGGGCCACGATGCTCCAGGGCGAATGTTTGTGGAAGAGGTGCGGCGAATGAGGGTACGGGGCCCAGGAGAGGCGAGGGCCCAGGGGCAGCACGGGCCCAGCCCACACGGCGATACGTGTGTGCACTGGGCCCGTGCAGCAGAGCTGGTCTCCAGTTGTCCTGGTTAACCCTTGCCACTGGACCAAGACCTCGCTCTGTCAAGCCCGTGTGGTGGCTGGTGTGCAACGGCCACCACACGTTAAAAAAAATCCACGCACAGGCATCTTCCACCCTTCAGGATGTAGTTCAGGATCTGGAATATCAGGTCCTTCATTGAGACACCTGTGAACTCGTGAAAGCAAGTCATGCTCGTTCGAGGGACCGCCAATGATGATGATAACGTGAATTTCTTGGATTGAAAACTCGTAAGTGCTCCTACTAAGTATGTGTTAAAATATTATCAATAATAGTTCTGATCAAATGCTTCATAAATCTTTGAATTTCTACCTGTAATGCTGTAAACACTGGGGTGAGGGAATCGCCCTTGGTGCCCATGTGGCTGAGCAAGGGCAATGGGTGAAGGGCAGCCAGCCAGGATGGACGGTCTCGATCAGGGGTTGCCAACCTGTGGTACGCGTACCCCTGGGGAGCGTGAGACATCTCTTGGGGGAGGGGTACGTGGGAGAAATCATGTGATGGTGGATTTTAGTTATTTTATCTATTTATTGCATTTTTGTAACAGGCTACTCAGACAAAGCTTTAATACTCAGTGGGAATTTGTTGTATAAAGTGAGTTAATTTACTTCAAGATATACCAATGAGCACACAAATACAAAGAGACAATGAAGGTACAATCCTAAAGGGGGTGCACGAACAGAGACCTGGGGGTATATGTGCACAGATCAGTGAAGGTGGCAGGGCAGGTTGAAATAGCGGTTAAAAGAGTCTAAGGGATTCTGGGCTTCATAAATAGAGGTATAGAGTACAAAAGCAAGGAAGTTATGATGGACCTGTATAAAACACCGGTTCGGCCCCAATTGGGCACCGCACTTTAGGAAGGATGTGAAGGCCTTAGCGAGGGTGTAGAAAAGATTTCTGAGAATGGTTCCAGGGATGAGGGACTTCAGTTACGTGGATAGACTGGAGAAACTGGGGTTGTTCTCCTTGGAACAGAGAAGGTTGAGAGGAGATTAGATCGAGGTGTTCAAAATCATGAGGGGTCTGGACAGAGTAGAGAGAGATAGAAACTGTTCCCATTGGTGGAAGGGTCAGGAACCAGAGGACACAGATTTAAGGTAATTGGCCAAAGGCGACATGAGGGAAAATGTTTTTACGCAGAGGGTGGTTGGGATCTGGAATGCGCTGCCTGAGAGGGTGGGGGAGGCAGACTCAATCGTGGCTTTCAAAAGGGAGTTGGATAAGTTCCTGAAGGAAAAGATTTTCAGGGCCCCGGGGAAAGGGCGGGGGAGTGGGACTGGCTGAGGTGCTCTTGCAGAGAGCCGGCACGGGCTCGACGGGCCGAATGGCCTCCTTCTGTGCTGTAACCGTTCTGTGATTCTATGATGTACAGAGCCTTACCTCCAATCTCCGTACACTAAGTTGTACATGTGTATTATAAGTTGCACATGTTGTACAATGCTTGGGGAATAAAGGGGTTAAAATATGCTGGTGCTTGGAGATCTAGAAGGGGGTACACAGTAAGTTTGGAAGCTCTGGTTGAGATGCAGGAATGGAGTTCCACTCAATTACCTTTAGGAATCAAAGAGCATTAATTCTGAACTTCACTTACAGGATTCACTTGGAGTGATGGAGTCCAGTGATATTGTAAGTGAGCATAACGTTTTGAAATTTTTACCTATTTGGTCTGGATGTAAAAAGTTATATTCAAATATATTTTAAAAATTTGTTGTATTTTATTGGCTATCTAATAGCAGGAAGGAGACACAGGAGTGGGTTTGCAAGGCAGTTACTGAGAGGAGTGATCGATTAATGAGAGACTTTAACTACCCCAATATTGAATGGGCAGTGATTGTATTAAGGACAAAGAAAGAAAGACTTGCATTTATATAGCACCTTTCACAACCACCGGACATTTCAAAGCACTTTACAGCCAATGAAGTACTTTTGAAGTGTAGTCACTGTTGTAATGTAGGAAACGCGGCAGCCAATTTGCGCACAGCAAGCTCCCACAAATAGCAATGTGATAATGACCAGATAATCTGTTTTTGTGATGTTGATTGAGGGATAAATATTGATCAGGACACCAGGATAACTCTCTACTCTTCTTCGAAATAGTGCCATGGGGTCTTTTACATCCACCCGAGAGAGCAGACGGGGCCTCGGTTTAACGTCTCATCCGAAAGGCAGCACCTCCGACAGTGCGGCACTCCCTCAGCACTGCACTGGGAGTGTCAGCTCAAGTCCCTGGAGTGGGACTTCAACCTACAACCTTCTGACTCAGAGGCGAGGGTGCTGCCCACTGAGCCACGGCTGACACTGAGAGGGGAGGAATTATGAAGTGTGTTCAGCAGAACTTTGTTGATCAGTATGTTTCCTGCCCAACGAGGAAGGAGGTATTGCTGGAGCATCTCAGCAAGAGTGATGATAGTATCATAAGGTTTAGGTTAGTTATGGAGAAGGATAAGGAGCAATATGGACTAAAAATACTTCACGGCAAAAGGGCTAATTTCAGTGAATTGAGGAAGTACCTGGCCCGGGTAAATTGGAGTCAAAGACTGGCAGGCAGAAATATAATCGAGCAATGGGCAGCCTTTAAAGTGAAGGTGGTTTGGGTACAGTCCAGATACATTCCACAAGGGGAAAGGGAGGGCAGCCAAAGCCAACGGTCCCTGGATGACCTGGGTGGGAATAGAGGTGGAGCAGGGAGCAGCGCGAGCGGGTCAGAGAGGGTGACATGGGAGAACAGGGCGACGACATTCAACGTCACGGGAAGGCAGGGAAGTGATTGGTGGGTGAGTTTTTCTCTCTCCTCTCTCTTTACTTGCTTTAAATTAAAGGGCCTTAAATTAGAGGCTGGGATTAATAACTAAATCTAATAAATTAAATACATTATGGGCTCGAATTTGATGAAGGGCCCCACCTGCCCAAGTGTCACCCAAAGGACCGCCGATGGCCGCTGACGTACCGGACGTTACATTGAGCGGGGTTTTCATCGCCAAGGTCTCCTGAGGGTCGGCGGGTGGCAAATGGACAACGGACGTCACCAATCTGGGCGGCAGCGGGCGGGAGGTCACATTCTCGGCGGCAGAGGCGCTTGCCGCCCAAGTGCCCCGAGGATGAGGTCGGACCCACGGAGGGTCGAAGACCTGCAAAGAAAAATAAATCGAGAAACTGTTTCCAGTGGCTGAAGGGTCGCTCACCAGAGGGCACGGATTGGTGATTGCCAAAACAACCAGAGGCCACACGAGGAACTTTTCTTTTTACGCAACGAGTGGTTAGGATCTGGGATGCGCTGCCTGATAGGGCGGTGGGTACAGAGTCAATAGTAGCCTTCAAAATGGAATTGGATAAATACTTGAAGGCGAACAAAGTACAATGACATGGGGAAAGAGCGGGGTAATGGGACTAACTGGATCACTCTTCGAAAGAGTCGGCACAGACTCGATGGGCCGAATGGCCTTCTCCTGAGCCGTACTGTTCTATGATTCTATATTGTCATATGTACAAAGGGTTAACTCCCAGAGAGAAACAAGCTATCTGGAATGTTATGTTGGAAAAATTAGTTGAAGTACCAAACAAACTAGCCATCTCCGAATGGTGCAGTGTTACATATCAAATCGGTTTGACACAATCATCGTCATCATAGGCAGTCCCTCGAAGCGAGGATGACTTGCTTCCACGCCAAAAAGGGACGAGGTCACAGGTGTTCAGATGTTTCAATGTACCAGATCCCGAACTAATATTCCAGATCCTGGACTACATCCTGAAGGGTGGAAGATGCCTGTGTGTGGATTTTTTTAACATGGGGTGACCGTTGCACACCAGCCACCACACGGGCTTGACAGAGCGAGGTCTTGGTCCAGTGGCAAGGGTTAACCAGGACGACTGGAGACCTGCTCTGCTGCACGGACCTAGTGCACATGTGTCGCAGTGTGGGCTGGGCCCGTGCTGCCCCTGGGCCCTCACCTCTCCTGGGCCCCGTACCCTCATTCACCGCATTCGTCCTGGAGCATCATGGCTCGACCGCACATCCGCACCAACCATTCACCAGACCTCCGCCACGATCACCCACCGAATCTCAGCCACGATCACTCAATGCTCTTCCGCCTCGATCACTCGCCGCTCCTGCGCCACGACCTCCCGCTCCTCTGTTATACCAGGGCCCCGCCGATGCTCCTGCCCACGCTCCAAATGGCGACCTGGGTCCTGATGATGTCACCCAGTCGCCCCCTTGAAGCCGTTGCCGTTGAAGCAGCCCTTGCTGGGTGTTGTCGTGGTACACCCCTCCGGCTCTTATACTTCCCGACCTGTGGGGCTGTTCTGTTGCAGGTCGGGGTGGCCCAGTGCTGTACATAAGTAGCGGTGGACACCATGCAAAGTTTGAACACGCTCCCGGGGCACCCAAAGGCGGGCCGTGATTTCGCCAACGGTGGTGAGACCGGTGAGGCCGGCAGTGGTGGCGTGTGGGGAACGCACCCTCCACTCCATCCCGCCCTCTCAACATAATCTTCCGCTGATTGGCCTCGTTAAGGTTCCCAGCCAATTATCAGGAAACGGGTCTGATGACATCAGCTGTTGATGCGTCATCAGCCGGTTTCCTTAAAGGGATCATGGCCAACTTTTTTTGACAGTTGTGCTGTCAGTGTTCTGCAGCATTGAGGTGCTGCACACACGGACAATCAGCACAGAGGGGCATGGCTGTACCCAGGCTCTACCATCACTCCCTCCTGATGCTTATGGAGGGAGTCACAGCACACAGGGAGGTTCTCTTCCCTTCTGATGGGCAGGAGAGACCTCCACAGGAGACCAATGCAGCCTGGTTTCACATTGCACAGGAGTGCACAAGGAGGGACATCATCAGGAGGACCAGGCTGCAGTGGTGCAAACCTTTCAATGATCTCCGTAGATCATAAAACATTTCTGCAAAGTCACACTCAACCTCAACCTGCTGTGCCTCTCATCACATTCCCATCATTCTGCCTTCACTATCCTACTCCTGCACAACCTTACTTCGCAACAACTGACCTTGCACCTCCACCTCCGCCCATCCCTCCCTCTCTATCTACATTATCATGTCCCCATCTCTCACACCTCACACTCACCCACATCCTGGTCCAATCGTACCAACTAACACCACACACCGGTAGACTTTTGGGTGTTTTAGCCAATATCCATCGAGAGATTTTCTAATCAAACATTGTGTTGTCAAACATTGAAATCTTTATTTTGAACACTTTGGGGCCGAAATTGCCAGATTTTGTCGCCCCATTAGCACCCGCGGGGAAAGTTCCCCTGAGTTTGGGGGGCGCTGTGCCAGTATCGCCACGCTCTGTGATCACTGCCCCGCGCTGACCCCTCTGCTGCCCGTCGGGAAAATTGCGCCGTGGGTGGCAAAGTTGGCGGACATCTGCCGCCGGGGCGTCCCTTGAATGGCTGCCATTTTATTTTGTCAGCCGACTCTTGCATCGGCCCGGCAATGGCGACCCTTACGTCAACCGGGCCGCCATTGTGCAGCCTGCCGCTCCGTTTTGGCTGCCGGGCTGCTGGCCGGGTTGATCGCATCCCGACTGACTTTGGAGACCACCAAAGGGTCTTTAAGAGAAGGGGAGGGGCGTTTTAGCGCTTCAGTGCTGCGGAGATGTTGCACGCAGTGCTGGGCGCCTGAGTGCGACACTGGAATCAGCACCGCGTTCCCGTCCCAGCACCACCCCTCCATGGAAACGGAGTGCCAGCGACAGTGCTCCGCCTCCTTTGAGGGATGCACGTGTCCAATTACACGGCGGGGGCAGGGCTTCTGGGCCGGGCGATCAAAGACCTGTCCTCGGAAGGTTCCTCCACCCAATTAGGGCAAGGGACAATTTCAGCCCCTTTGTGGGCACCTTTGGAAGTGGCTTAGTGAGCTTTAGTGAACGGTCATACATAAGGGTACCCTGCACAATGGTGAGTGTGAAAGGAGTAGCTTGTCAGGGTGCTTTATGGAGCTGGTGTGGGGTGGTGCCAACCTGGTGCATCATAAGAACATAAGAAATAGGAGCAGGAGTCGGCCATACAGCCCCTCGAGCCTGCTCCGCCATTTAATAAGACCATGGCTGATCTTCGACCTCAACTCCACTTTCCTGCACTATCCCCATATCCCTTGATTCCCTTAATATCCAAAAATCTATCGATCTCTGTCTTGAATATACTCAAAGACAGCCCTCTGGGGCAGAGAATTCCAAAGATTCACCACCCTCTGAGTGAAGAAATTTCTCCTCATCTCAGTCCTAAATGGTCGACCCCTTATCCTGAGACTGTGACCCCTGGTTCTAGAATCCCCAGCCCGGGGGAAACACCCTCCCTGCATCTACCCTGTCAAGCCCTGTAAGAATTTTGTATGTTTCAATGAGATCACCTCTCATTCTTCTAAACTCTAGAGAATATAGACCTAGTCTACTCAATCTCTCCTCATAGGACAATCCCCCCATCCCAGGAACCTTCGCTGCACTCCCTCTATGGCAAGTATATCCTTCCTTAGGCAAGGAGACCAGAACTGTACACAATACTCCAGCTGTGGTCTCACCAGGGCCCTATATAATTGCAGTAAGACGTCTTTACTCTTATACTCAAATCTTCCTGTAATAAAGGCCAACATACCATTTGCTTTCCTAATTGCTTGCTGTACCTGCATGTTAACTTTCAGTGATCCGTGTACAAGGACCCCCAGGTCCCTCTGAACACCAACATTTCCCAATCTCTCACCATTTAAAAAATACTCTGCTTTTCTATGTTTCCTACCAAAGTGGATAACTTCACATTTCTCTACATTATATTCCATTTGCCATGTTCTTGCCCACTCACTGAGCCGGTCTATATCCCCCTGAAGCCTCTTTGCATCCTCCTCACAACTTACATTCCCACCGAGCTTTGTATCATCAGCAAACTTGGATATATTACATTTGGTCCCTCATCCAAATAATTGATACAGATTGTGACTAGCTGGGGCCCAAGCACTGATCCTTGCGGTACCCCACTAGTTACAGCCTGCCAACCCGAAAATGACCCGTTTATTCCTACTCTGTGTTCTGTCCATTAACCAATCGTCATGTGGCAGCCAGGGTGCACAGCGTCAAGTGAAATAAATGTGGCTATGGTGAGCATATCCCTGGCCTCCGAAGCAGAAAGGTGGTGATGTTCTGTGCAGCAGCAGGTGATTGTGGAGAAGGTTGGTGTTGTTGGTGATGCTGGTGTGTTTAGTGATGTTGGTGTTGGGGCTGATCGTGGTGGGATTCTGAGGACCAAGGTGAGATTTTTTCAAGGACACCGATGCTGCTGGAATGGATGGCAGGTGAGGTTGAAATGACAGAAGCGATCTGTCAATGGTGAGAGAGGTTGCTCCAAGGACTTCCAAACTGCATACAGCTCAAAAGTCTTTTCCAAATCCTGAAGGCTTCAGTTTCTGACATTGGAAAGTGAACAGCTGTGAAATGTAGCTTTTATCCCACTTCTGCAGCTGTCAACTAGACAAAGCAATGGAGTCACTGAGAACCCGACACACTGACCTGGCGTCTTCTCCGAGGGACAGCAAACTCGTTGTAAACTTGGTAAAATGGTAAGTGCCTGGGTAAAATCCTTTTAAATACCTTTAAATGACCTCGTAAACATCTGAATTGACTGGCCCCTCCACTTGGTGTCGGGTCTGTGATCCGCAAGCACACCCGACCGCTGAGAAACTGACACGGAGGCGGGTTCAGAGCGGGATCGCGACCCGCCGTCGGTCACGGCCATTGTAACAGCGGGCCCGCCTTTAAACCCGTACTCGGGGGCTGCGGAGATTCTGGCCACAGTATCGGCACCTCAAAGGCTAACCGTGCCCTGGTTACAGTATATAGTATATAGGAATAGAAATAATGTGCTCGCAAATCACCAAATCCAGAAATCTGATGATGGAAAAGAAAATTCTCAATAGATCAGGAACTCCCTTATGACTCCTGGGAGTTGGGAACTGTAATGTATTTGCTTCCTGGGTTCTTTGCTTAAGAATTCATAGCAACACATTGCTTTAACAACTAGTTGGTTTATTAATAAAAAGTTTAACCATCACACTACACATTACCAGTTCATCCACCAGGTTCACAACCACCTGCCTCATCTTGGATCCCCCAAACCCAACTGGCTGGGGTTTTATTGAGTCTTGTGAACATCACATAGAAAATAGGTGCAGGAGTAGGCCATTCGACCCTTCGAGCCTGCACCACCATTCAATATGATCATGGCTGATCATGCAATTTCAGTACCCCATTCCTGCTTTCTCTCCATAGCCCTTGATCCCTTTAGCCATAAGGGCCACATCTAACTCCCTTTTGAATAAATCTAACGAACTGGCCTCAACAGCTTTCTGTGGTAGAGAATTCCACAGGTTCACAATTCTCTGAGTGAAGAAGTTTCTCCTCATCTCGGTCCTAAATGGCTTATCCCTTATCCTTAGACTGTGACCCCTGGTTCTGGACTTCCCCAACAGGTCTCGTTGCATCTCCCCTTTTCCTAATCTATCACCATTCAGATAATATTCTGCCTTCCTGTTTTTGCCACCAAAGTGGATAACCTCACATTTATCCACATTATACTGCATCTGCCATGCATTTTCCTGCATCTAACCTGTCCAGTCCCGTCAGAATGTTATATGTTTCTATGAGATCCCCCCTCATTCTTCTAAATTCCAGTGAATATAAGCCTAGTCGATCCAGTCTTTCTTCATATGTCAGTCCTGCTATCCCGGGAATCAGTCTGGAGAACCTTCGCTGCACTCCCTCAATAGCAAGAATGTCCTTCCTCAGATTAGGAGACCAAAACTGTACACAATATTCAAGGGGTAGCCTCACCATGGCCCTGTACAACTGCAGTAAGATCTCCCTGCTCCTATACTCAAATCGTCTCGCTATGAAGGACAACATACCATTTGCCTTCTTCACCGCCTGCTGTACCTGCATGCCAACTTTCAATGACTGATGTACCATGACACCCAGGTCTCATTGCACCTCCCCTTTTCCTAATCTGTCACCATTCAGATAATATTCTGCCTTCCTGTTTTTGCCACCAAAGTGGATAACCTCACATTTATCTACATTATACTGCATCTGCCATGCATTTTCCTGCATCTAACCTGTCCAATTCACCCTGCAGCCTTTTAGCATCCTTCTCACAGCTCACACCACCACCCAGCTTAGTGTCATCTGCAAACTTGGAGATATTACACTGAATTCCTTCGTCCAAATCATTAATTGTAAATCGCTGGGGTCCCGGCTCTGAACCTTGTGGGAGCCCCACTAGTCACTGCCTGCCATTCTGAAAAGGACCCGTTTATTCCCACTCTTTGCTTCCTGTCTGTCAACCAGTTCTCTATCCACGTCAGTACATTACTCCCAATAACATGAGCTTTAATTTTGCACACTAATCTCTTGTGTGGGACCTTGTCAAAAGCCATTTGAAAGTCCACGTGACTAGCTAAGCCACTCCCAACTCAACAGCTCCACACACCTGTGATATCCTCACAGGGGCACACATTACAGGAACCCAGTTTGAATGTCTGATTTATTTTGTTGTAAAGTTTTGTCCGATTACTCTCCTGTGAAACACCTTGGGACATCCTCCTCCGTTGAAGAATGTTAGATAACTGTAAGTTGTTGATGAGGGATAGGGAGTTTGACAGAGAAACACACAACGTTTGTGGGGGCGGCGGGGGAGCAACTCATTTTGAATGCTGTAAGATCTATCTGTGCTGCCATTTAAGATGCTTGTTAATCTCCTGTTGTGTGGATTGAAGGGAGAACATATTCAAAGAGCAATGGAAAGCGAAGACTGTTGTAGGATTCAGGCTGAAGGGAAGTGACAACTCTGTTTTGAAAGGGTGGTGTTGAGTCTAAAAATATGCTAATTACTGGAGTGCTTTCTTACATGGACGCATTAGTCATTGACAATGTCATTCATAAAGCTGGATTTAAACAATTATTTTTAATTAGATGTCCAGTACACTATTACAGTGCACCTTGGCAAGTCCAGAGCTGGTAAGATCAATATGTTGGCAGGTTGTAAGATGTACATCATCAATGTAGCAAACCCAAGGCATCCATGAGGAAGCGCGAGAATGCCTGACCTTGGTCATTTCTCTCTCAGTGGTGTATGATGGCGGATCTCTTGAAATTCATACACTGAAGCCTCGCCTCATCAAAGTCTTGGGCCCTAAAATTGGTAAGCTGTAAGGCCCGCCCATTTCTCGGCGGCCCCCAGGGCGACACCTACCTTTTTGGTGACCACTACCGCTGGGGCCAGTCGGGAGCCATTTTCGCCGCGGAAATGTGGGCGGGAGTCGGTGGGCAGGAGTCGGTGGGCATCAGCGGGCGGCGGCATCAGTGGGCGGGAGGTGCAGGCCCCTCGAATCGGAGAACTTTGAAGGCCCTGCAACGCACATGTGCGAGATTTTTTTTTAATAGTTCTATTACCCACCTGACGTCAGTTTTGTCGCGATTGAGGCTGCTGGGACATCTGCGCATGCACTTAAATGGTGATGACTCTTGCACCTGCCAGTTGTAGAAGGGAGAGTGTAGGAGAGACAGAACTGCAAACTTTCCATAAGCAATTCTTTAAATGATTTAACTTGAGTGGGGGGAAAAAGCATCAAAGAAGACTGTGAAGACCTGGCCCTGAGTTCCCTGCTTTAATGATGAGGAACTGGAGGAGCTTGTATCAGAGGTGGAGCGCAGGTATAAAGACCTCATCCAGGATGGTCGTGGCAAACCTCCACCTTCCCAATACAGACTCACCTGGAGGGAGATTGGTGAGGCCGTGTCCTCAATGGGTAACATTGAGCGAGCTGGAGACCAGTGTCAGAAACGTTGGAACCATGTGATGTCGTCAGCAAGAGTGAGTGAATATTTATGGACCCCTCCCATTATACTCCAAAAGGTTGTGTGCCATGTGTGTGCCCTGCATGCCGTGTTTGCGTGCCTTGGCATTGGTGGGTGACTGCCGCCATGCCACCACAAAGGGTGATGGAGATCCCGTGCTGGAACATGGTAAGGGTACAATAATCTCCAGTGTGAGTAACGTTCATGGCATGAAAGGTCATGCAATGCTAAGGCAAATGCTTTTTAACGCAGTGTGTCGGCCATTAATGGTGTGCCCATGTAGCAATGGTGTACTCCTTGATGGCGCAATGTGAGATGGGATGGCTCACATCAGCTTGACCAAACCCCCCCCCCCCCCACCCCCCCCCCCATAGACTGAAATTTTGTCCTCGATTTGCAGATGGTGAGTTGGACAACACCGATCAATGCACGCCATCCATCTCTCGCACTTAAAGGAGGAGTGTGACCCCAACGTCCCCCAACCTGACGTTGACGCCAGCCCAAGACAGCGGCTCCTTCCTCCACCACACCCCCCCCCCCACCCAAGATTACCCATATCTGCCACACCCAACTCTGCCCCCCAGAGTCACAAAGAGCAGGAGAGAGAGGAGGGAGAAGGCCCCGTGTTTGAGTCCCTTGATGTCGATGAGCTGGAGGAGGATGACATCAGCCTCCTGTGTGCCACCTGTCCGGGGAATCTCGGCGGCGGGCTCCGAATTCATGGGCTTTGAATCGAATGCAACACTTGCAAGCGCTGCCAAGCACAGATGCTGTGGAGCTGAACCACCCAAGGCGCATGAACCCACAAGGACCCAACTAGATCCAAGGTCATCCCATCCTCTCTCATCGAACTGCAGTACGCAGACGACGCTTGCGTCTGCGCATTCAGAGGCCGAACTCCAAGCCATCGTCAACACCTTCACCGAGGCATACGAAAACATTGGCCTTACGCTAAACATCCTTAAGACACAGCTTCTCCACACAACACTGCCCCCCAGTCATCAAAATCCACAGCGCAGCCTTGGACAACGCGGACCATTTTTCATACCTCGGGAGCCTATTGTCAGCAAGGGCAGATATCGATGACGAGGTCCAACACTGCCTCCAATGCGTCCGCGCAGTCTTCAGTTGCTTGAGGAAGTGAGTATTTGAAGACCAGGACCTCAAATCTGGTATCGAGCTTATGATCTACAGGGCAGTAGTGATACCCACCCTCCTGTATGGCTCAGAGACATGGACCATGTACAGTAGACACCTCAAAGCGATGGAGAAATACCACCAGCACTGCCTCCACAAGATCCTGCAAATCCACTGGGAGGACAGATGCACCAACGTCAATGTTCTTGATCAGACCAACATCCCCAGCATCGAAGCACTGACCACACTCGACCAGCTCCGCTGGGTGGGCCACAGCGTCCGCATGCCCGACACAAGACTCCCAAAGCAAGCGCTCTACTCGGAACTCCAACACGGTAAATGATCCCCAGGTGGGCAGAGGAAACGTTACAAGGACACCCTCAAAGCCTCCTTGATAAAGTGCAACATCCCCACCGACACCTGGGAGTCCCTGGCCAAAGACCACCCTAAGTGGAGGAAGAGCATCCGGGAGGGCGCTGAGCACCTCGAGTCTCGTCGCCGAGAACATGCAGAAAACAAGCGCAGGCAACGGAAGGAGCGTGCGGCAAACCAGTCCCACCCACCCTTTCCCTCAACCACTGCCTGTCCTACCTGTGACAGAGACTGTAATTCTCGTATTGGACTGTTCAGTCACCTGAGAACTCATATTAAGAATGGAAGCAAGTCTTCCTCGATTCCGAGGGACTGCCTATGATGATGATGATAATGATGGCAGTTCAAGAATTTGAGTTCAGTTTAAAAAAATAAATGAATCTGGAAATAGAAAGCCTGGTAAAAGTCATAAAAACCCAACTGGCTCACTAATGTCCTTCAGGGAAGGAAAACTATCTAGCCTGTATGTGACTCCAAAAACCCACGACCTCTGCCACCTAGAAGGACAAGGGCAGCAGGTGCATGGGAACACCACCACCTCCATGTTCCCCTCCCAGTCACACACCATCCTCACTTGGAAATATATCATCGTTCCTTTATCATCGCTGGGTCACAATCCTGGAACTCCCTCCCTAACAACACTGTGGGAGCACCTTCACCACACGGACCGCAGCGGTTCAAGAAGGCGGCTCACCACCACCTTCTCAAGGGGCAGTTAGGGATGGGCAATAAATGCCGGCCTTGCCAGCGATGCCCACATCCCGTGAATGAATTTAATCAAAAAGTCCTAATCCAACATTATGGACTTGTAACTGCCCTCTCAGGTGACCAGGCCAGCCACTCAGTTGTATCAAAACCGCTGCCAGTAGTTCAAGATGAAGATGCTCCGTCACTTTCATAGGACAACTTATGATGGGCGATAAATCCTGGCCTTGCCAGCAATGCTCAAATCCTGAGCATGAAGTTTAAAAAATGTAATTTTTCCATGTTTTTTTATCATGAAAAAAATCTTAATTTCATGACTTGATTGGCAGAAATGAGTATTTTTCCAATGGTGTGATTTGTTGCATTTCAGCTTTGATCGGTTTTCACAAGGACTATACAGGCACAGGCGAGTCTGCATGGTGAAGAATTGTGAATGTTTTTTTAAAATCTCCGTCAATGCCGAGGTCTGACATACTGTTATGTACAGGAGCCCACACTATCGAACAACATGTAATAAGAGTTTTTAATGCGTCATGACCACATCACTCAACCACGATGTCTAATCTCATCCGAAGGTTTACATACACGGAGGTTGCAATAAAGCAAGGGCTCGACAACAACATTAAACATTTTGAGAGTTACCAGAAGGTAACGCAGCACAAAAAAGGCTGGAACTGAGGACAACTGTCATTGGCAATTTGCCATCTGAAGATTCACGGGCAAACTGCTAGATTCTATCTACTGCCAGAGCTAGACTCGGAAACAATTTCATTCCGGCTTTAGAGGCCACACCCGGAGTATTGCGTACAGTTTTGGTCTCCTTATTTAAGGAAGGATATACTTGCATTGGAGGCAGATCAGAGAAGATTCACGAGGTTGATTCCTGAGATGAAGGGGTTGTCTTATGAAGAAAGGTTGAGCAGGTTGGACCTATACTCATTGGAGTTTAGAAGAATGAGAGGTGATCTTATTGAAACGTAATAAGATTCTGAGGGGGCTCAACAGGGTAGATGCAGAGAGGATGTTTCCCCTCATGGGGGAATCTAGAACTCGGGCGCATAGTTTCAGAATCAGGGTTCGCCCATTTAAGACAGAAATGAAGAAGAATTTTTTCTCTCTGAGGGTTGTAAATCTGTGGAATTCTCTGCCCCAGGGAGCTGTGGAGGCTGGGTCATTGAATATATTTAAGATGGAGATAGACAGATTTTTGAACGATAAGGGAGTGAAGGGTTTTGGGGAGCGGGCAGGGAAGTGGAGTTGAGGCCAAGATCAGATCAGCCATGATCTTATTAAATGGCGGAGCAGGCTCGAGAGGCCTATTTTTTAATGTTCTTATGTAGAACCAACTGCAATTTACTGTGAAACCTGTTATTCAAGAGCCACGTAGCCTTAATAAGAAATTATGATCATTCAATCCACCAAATCTTGCATTCGTGAAGTTCTTTAATCAATATTCTTGTGGTATTACAACAATCCATGCTAGGCTCCCAATATCACCGTCTGTTTCATGTCCGAGTTGGAAGAACTATACACTCGCTCTGATTTCTTGTACAATTAAATGACTTAAGCATAAACTACCAGAGGTCAGGATCACTCACTTGATGATTATTTTTTCTAACGTTATTCCTTCTTCACCCTTCTACTTGTAAACGACAAGCTGGGGTACAGTTCCATGTGTCCAGGAATTCTCTCTTGCCTAACTATCCATTCTTCATTGGGTCTACAGGAAGGGCCATTGAGTAGTCATTGGCAACCCCATATTAACGAACTGGCATTATGGTGCGCATGAACGTTCTTGCCGATGCCCTTACAAGCACCAACAATGCCAAGAAACACGGAAAAAGGCCAAGTTCTCATCTGGCCATGCTGCAAAGTGATTGTGAGATTCCTGACTGTAATGATGAAGCGTGGCTACATTGGAGAGTTTAAGATTATCCCACAGGGGTGGGAAAATTGTTGTTAATCTCACAGGCAGATTGAACAAGGGCAGTATCATTGGCCCCAGATTTGATGTTCAAGTAAAGGAACTCAAAAGGTGGCAAAGTGGTCTCCTGCCTCCCGTTAGTTTGGGTACCTTGTTCTAACGACCTCAGCTGGCATCAAGGGCCATGAAGAGGCCAAACGAAAACACAAAGGAGGAAAAATCCTCAGATTCTTTTTCTAAATGTGAAACCAGCTAAAAATAAAACATTCAAACACTTGATGAATATTTCTCCTCCCTATCCCAAAGGCGCTGGGACAGATTGTGTTGGACCATCCCTCTAGTTGGGACCCCTGATCATGATTTCCTGCCTCCTCGCCCTCTATCCTTTGTGTCGGGGCCTCTCCTTGACGGCCCGTCTGAGACTGGCAATTTGTCAAATACTTCCGCAAGTGTTGCATTCAATGACCCAATAGAGAACACCCACAGGGAGATAACTCCAACAGCGCAGTTAAATAACTATACGCCAGAAAGTGTTGTGGATTACATTGGTGCCTAGTGACCTCCATCCAGTCTGTGCTGTGCTGTCAAAAGCAAGGCCAACTTTTACTGGGAAGTGCACTTAGCATTCTGCTTTGCACTGTCATGAACTGATCCCATCAGTGATCCTTGGTGATGAATTGCTTCGGAGCCATGTACACTGAGGGAAAATCCATCAAAGCCCAGCGCTGACCTCCTGAAAGGTGCAGCAGACATTCTGTGACCATGAGCAGATCTATGTCTCACCAAGTGAGTCCGAGCTGCTTCTCACTGCAGTCGACACACTCGATCCAAATCACCAAATTGATGGGATTGGCGGCGTAATCCATGCAATAATATGCGCAATCGCTTCGAAATAAACCAAGCTTCTGGAAGGATGGCCTGAGAGGTAACTGAGGAGCCTGTCTCTAACTGCTGGTTGACACAGATCCTCGTTTATCAGGATGACAATGGGCCCATACTGTTACCTTTGGGGGAGATAGGCAGCCGACCTTTTTGCAAAGGATTTACAAGAATGCTTCAGCGGACTGTGTGCTTCAATAGAATAGACACATCTCCCTGCTATCAGTTAATCAATAGTTCTGAATAAAGAATTGCCAAGACTGCTGAGTGCAGCATTCGAAATGCAGATGCAACTTCAGGAGCGACAAGCTTGTGTTCAGTCACAAGAGCCAACAATCCATTCTGTTCAGTGTTAGGGGGCAGGGAGAGAGAAATCCAAGGCTTCACAATGCGCTGGTCAAGCCAGTGCCAATTCTGATCACCAGGCTGCCAAGAAACATGTACGTGCATTGGAGAGGTTAGAGGGAGCAGCAGCAAGGCTGATTTCAAGCCGAGGATGGGCTATAAGAAAAGATGAAAGAGATCCAATTTCTACAATCCAGAAAGGAGACGGTTAAGAGGGACCTCACAGATCTAAAGCAATAACACAAATTTATACGGCGCTTTAATTAAGTAGCTTGGAAATGGTTCACAAGCATCCATCACATTCAATGAATTAACCTTGAGGTGCACTGACTTGTCGCCATTTTGCAAACATGTATTTATATAGCACCTTTAACGTAGTAAAACGTCCTAAGGTGCTTCACGGCAGTGTTTTAAGACAAAACAGATAAATTTGACACCGAGCCACTTAAGAAGAAATTACGGCAGATGACCAAAAGCTTGGTCAATGAGCATCTTCAAGGAGGGTAGAGAGGTTTAGGGAGCGAGTTCCAGAGCTTGGGGCCCAGGCAACAGAAGGCACGGCCACTGATGGTGGAGTGATTATAATCAGGGATGCTCAAGAGGACAGAATTAGAGGAGCGCAGATATGTCGGGGGGGGGGGGGTGGTGATTGTGAGGCTGAAGGAGATTACAGAGATAGGGAGGCGCGAGGCCATGGAGGGATTTGTAAACAAGGATGAGAATTTTGAAAACGAGGCATTGCTTGACCGGGAGCCAATGTAGGTCGGCGAGCACAGGGGGTGATGGGTGAGTGGGACTCGGTACGAGTTAGGACACGGGGCAGCGAGCACAGGGGGTGATGGGTGAGTGGGACTGGGTGCGAGTTAGGACACGGGGCAGCGAGCACAGGGGGTGATGGGTGAGTGGGACTCGGTGCGAGTTAGGACACGGGCTGCCGAGTTTTGGATCACCTCGAGTTTATGTAGGTTAGACTGTGGGAGGCCAGACAGCAGTAGTCAAGTCTAGAGGTAACAAAGGCACGGATGAGGGCTTCAGCAGCAGAAGAGCAGAGGCGGGGTGGAGACGGGCAAAATTACGGAGGTGGAAATAGTTATGCCGTGGATATGTGGCCGGAAGCTCATTTCAGGGTCAAATATGACGCCGAAGTTGCGAACAGCCTGTTTCAGCCTCAGACAGATGCTAGGGAGAGGGATAGAGTTGATGGCTAAGACAATGGCTTCTGTCTTCCCAATATTTAATTGGAGAAAATTTCTGCTCATCCAGTACTAGATGTCGGACGACCAGTCTGACAATTTAGAGACCGTGGAGGGGTCGGGAGAAGTGGGGGTGAGGTAGAGCTGGGTGTCATCGGCGTACATGTGGAAACTGACGCTGTGTTTCCGGATGATGTCACCAAGGGGCAACATGTGGATGAGAAATAGGAGGGGCCAAGGATAGATCCTTGGGGGACACCAGAGGTAACGATGTGGAGGTGGGAAGAGAAACCGTTGCAGGTGATTCTCTGGCTACGATTAGATGGATAAGAATGGAACCAGGCGAGTGCAGTCCCACCCAGCTGGATGTTGGTGGAGAGGTGTTGGAGGAGGAGGGAGTGGTCAACCGTGTCAAAGGCTGCAGACAGGTCGAGAAGGACGAGGAGGGATAGTTTACGTTTGTCACAGTCACAAAGGATGTCATTTGTGACTTTGATGAGAGCCGTTTCAGTACTGGGGCGGGGCGGAACTGGATTGAAGGGATTCAAACATGGAATTGCGGGAAAGATGGACACGGATTTGGGAGGTGACAACACGATAATGGGGTGGACACGGGCCTTGGTCCAAAAGACAACAGACAAAAGACAAAGTGCACTTGCTCTGCACTGGAGTGTCAGTTTAGGATATGTACTGTACTGGATGGGGGCTTGAAACGATAACCTTCTGACCCAGAGCCAAGACTGGTATTAACTGTGTAACACATTAAACACTGTCAACAAACAACTAGGTCCAAGGGACATGAAATTGAACACGGTGAAAAATAACTGTAAACCTGATACTGAAAAGGTGGTTGAAATAATCTTGCAGGCTCAGCTCAAATGCAAATATTTTCGGTTTCTAATTCAATGCTCGTGTCTTAATCAGGACCTCTGAAATAAAACAAAGCAAAGTTAACCATAACATCTGTTGGCTTTTGTTGAATCAAGAAAGACGGAAATATTTTCATTAAAAACATCAAGTTCTGACGATATCTGAGGAGAAGGTGAATGATAAATTATGGATACAGAAAGAAATAAAGATTTGCATTTCTATAGCACCTTTCACAACCACCGGACGTCTCAAAGCGCTTTACAGCCAATGAAGTACTTTTGAAGTGTAGTCACTGTTGTAATGTGGGAAACGTGGCAGACAATTGGTGCACAGCAAGCTCCCGCACACAGCAATGTGATAATGACCAGATAATCTGTTTTTTTTGTCCTCGTACTTGAGGGATAAATATTGTCCCCAGGACACCGGGGATAACTCCCCTGCTTTTCTTCGAAATAGTGCCATGGGATCTTTTACGCCCACCTGAGGGAGCAGACAGGGCCTCGGTTTAACGTCTCATCCAACAGACGGCACCTCCGACAGTGCAGCACTCCCTCAGCCCTGCACTGGGAGTGTCAGCCTAGATTTTTGTGCTCAAGTCCCTGCTATGAATTTCTTCAAGAAATAATTGGATCCAGCTTCACAAACTGCCGCTAATGCTCGCCTGTGTGTCTCAGAGCATTCGTGGCGCGTTTAAACACCTCGAATTAACTATATCCCCGGATATGAATCAAGCAGAATCTCAGCACCACTGGGATAATTACTGTGTCTGGGATTGACTTTCAGGAAGCGTTCTCACACTTGGTGCTCCGTGTGTCTGATGTATCGGTCAGTGTAATGTCTGTAAGCTTGTAATGTTTGTAGCTCCACACTGTGGATGTGGACGTATTGTGTACTGCAAGTGCAGGATTAATAATAAACAGCCCAGACAGATTTCCGGAGACTTCCAAGAGAGCTGCCTGCCATGTTAGGAAGCTGTGTGTGCTGTGCTCTGTGAATATATCACATTTGACGACGGAAGGTGGGATTTTTCGGATGATTTAAAGCTTAAATTTTGTTGGTGAAGGATTCAACCAGCCGACAGAGAGACTTTGGAAGTTTCTGTCTTTGGAAAAAGCTACAAAATCCGAGATAAAATACAGCACATGGTATGAACAGCTAGAGATTAAAATGGCAGCACCCGCAGGTGTATTGGGACATTTGGGAGAATATAGACACAACCGGGAACGTTTTAAAGCATATGTGGATTGGCTAGAAATGTATTTCACTGCAAATAACATAATCAAAGTTCCAGACAATGCAGTCCAGAACCAGGCTGTGTTGGAATGTAAGAAAGTGATCTTCTTATCAGAGGCAGGTCCGGCATTGTATGAAACCCTTATAAATCTGCTTCTGCCTGACGAGCCAAAGGACACAATGCTTAAAGAGATTTTAACGAAGCTGGAGCAGTACTATAACCCCAAACTGTTAGAAATTGCTGAAAGCTATTGTTTTGGGATTTGGAATCAAAAGGCTGATGAACGTATCAGTGATTACATCATAGCATTAAAAAAGCTATCGATGCACTGTAATTTTGGAAACTTTCAAAACCGAGCATTATGGGATCATTTTGTTTGTGGGGTGAAAAATGATGGGATCAGAAGGAAGTTATTGACGACGGATGACATGACTTTTGAGATTGCTTGTCAGACAGCGAGGTCGATGGGCATGGCTGAACAATATTCCCGAGAATTAAATAATAATTACGGTCGTCAGTCAACCGAGGTAAATCACCTGCAGGTCCAAAGTAAAAGACGGGCATGGCCCAAAGTCTCAGAAACTGGAAATTCTAACAGAGCGTCGAAGTCATGCTATAGGTGCCTGGGACAATACATTGCTCAAAGTTGCCCATACGTGAAGGCAGAGTGTTTCTTCTGCAGAAAGACTGGGCATCGTGCGAAGGCATGCCGACTGAAGGGTAAACCAGCTTCCAAAGCTATGAGTCCAGCGTTCAAACCTATGAGTAGAAATCCAAAGAGACTACATAGCATGGAAGAACAACAACAGGACAAGGAGATGTTAGAATTATACGTCATCAGGAGCACGAGGTTAACGGACAGTGATTCGGAAAGCATCAAAATCCACATAGATGTTGCGGGATTCAAGATACCAATGGAAATCGACACGGGTGCATCCGTGAGTGTAGCACCGGGAGTCGCTGTACTGCGACAAATTGTGTGATTTTCAACTGGAGAAAGCCAAGATAGAGCTGCGAGGCTACTCGGGAGAGAAAATTCCTGTGTTAGGTCGTATCACCGTACCGGTGAAATATAAAGATCAATTTCAGAACTTGCCTCGACGAGTCGTGAAAGGAGACAAGTCTGCCTTACGAGGAAGAAATTGGTTGAGCTCACTGAAGCTGGATTGGAGTGAGATTTTCTGTGTGGAAGTGAGATTTTCATCAGCGGATGAGGTTATCAAGCAGTATCCGAAGGTGTTCTGCGAAACGGGCAGTCCGATCCAAGGCTTCAAGGAGAGTGTCAGGGTACAGAAGGACGCTAGATCGGTTTACTACAAGCCACGTTCCATACCATGTGCACTCAAGGAGAAAGTTGAGCAAGAACTCAAAAGACTAGAGACTGAGAACATTATCTCTAAGATAGATCGATGTAATTGGGCTACACCCATTGTTGTTGTACCTAACTCCAATGGTAAGGTAAGATTGTGTGGTGGTTATAAAGTAACCGTAAACCAGGTTCTAGAGGGTAATGTCCCCAATACATTGCCGAATATAGAAGATTTGTTCACAATACTGACAGGTGGTCAGATGCATTTGTTATAATCTACCAAAATTCTCTGGACTCTGGGGAGGTACCAGCGGATTGGAAAGCAGCTAATGTAACGCCTCTGTTTAAAAAAGGGGACAGACAAAAGGCAGGTAACTATAGGCCGGTTAGTTTAACATCTGTAGTGGGGAAAATGCTTGAAACTATCATTAAGGAAGAAATAGCGGGACATCTAGAGAGGAATAGTGCAATCAAGCAGACGCAGCATGGATTCATGAAGGGGAAATCATGTTCAACTAATTTACTGGAATTCTTTGAGGATATAACGAGCATGGTGGATAGAAGTGTACCGATGGATGTGTTGGTTAATGGTGTGCCACAGGGATCGGTGCTGGGACCACAACTGTTTACAATATACATAGATGACCTGGAAGAGGGGACAAAGTGTAGTGTAACAAAATTTGCAGATGACACTAAGATTAGTGGGAAAGTGGGTTGTGTAGAGGACACAGAGAGGCTGCAAAGAGATTTGGATATGTTAAGCGAATGGGCGAAGGTTTGGCAGATGGAATACAATGTCGGAAAGTGTGAGGTCATCCACCTTGGGGAAAAAAAACAGTAAAAGGGAATTTTATTTGAATGGGGAGAAATTACAACATGCTGAGGTGCAGAGGGACCTGGGGGTCCTTGTGCATGAATCCCAAAAAGTTAGTTTGCAGGTGCAGCAGGTAATCAGGAAGGCGAATGGAATGTTGGCCTTCATTGCGAGAGGGATGGAGTACAAAAGCAGGGAGGTCCTGCTGCAACTGTATAGGGTATTGGTAAGGCCGCACCTGGAGTACTGCGTGCAGTTTTAGTCACCTTACTTAAGGAAGGATATACTGGCTTTGGAGGGGATACAGAGACGATTCACTAGGCTGATTCCAGAGATGAGGGGGTTACCTTATAATGATGGATTGAGTAGACTGGGTCTTTACTCGTTGGAGTTCAGAAGGATGAGGGGTGATCTTATAGAAACATTTAAAATAATGAAAGGGATAGACAAGATAGAGGCAGAGAGGTTGTTTCCACTGGTCGGGGAGACTAGAACTAGGGGGCACAGCCTCAAAATACGGGGGAGCCAATTTAAAACCGAGTTGAGAAGGAATTTCTTCTCCCAGAGGGCTGTGAATCTGTGGAATTCTCTGCCCAAGGAAGCAGTTGAGGCTAGCTCATTGAATGTATTCAAGTCACAGATAGATAGATTTTTAACCAATAAGGGAATTAAGGGTTACGGGGAGAGGGCAGGTAAGTGGAGCTGAGTCCACAGCCAGATCAGCCATGATCTTATTGAATGGCGGAGCAGGCTCGAGGGGCTAGATAGCCTACTCCTGTTCCTAATTCTTATGTTCTTATGATCTTATGTTCTCAAAACTGGATCTTATGAATGCTTACTTACAGCTTGAACTAGATGAGGACTCCAAGTCATGTTTGACTATAAATATTCCTCTAGGCCTATATCAATTTAATAGGCTACCGTTTGGAGTGTCTTCCACCCCTGCCATATTCCAAGGGGTGATGAACCAGATTTTGCAAGGTATTGAAGGGGTAGTATGTTATTTGGATGACATACTAATTTCAGCACCAAATAGGAAAATTCATAATAACATATTGAATCCAGACGATCAGCTGATCACAGTAATGCTGATGCAATGTCTAGATTGCCTTCCCCATCACAAGTTACACCCGATAGGGAAGAAGTGTTTTATTTTTCATACATTGATGAACTGCCAGTCACAGCTGAAGAGATTGGTAGAGCAACCAAACGTGACCCAGTGATGTCAAAGGTGTATGAGTATATTGCAACTGGATGGCCAAACCAGGTAACAGACAAAGATACACATCCATTCTTCATTCGAAGGAATGAATTATCGGTCGATAAAGATTATATCATGTGGGGTGCAAGAGTGGTTATACCAAATAAATTCAGGTCCAAATTAGTAGGAGACCTCCATGATCAGCACCTGGGAATGTGCTTGACCAAGATTTTTACACGCAGTTATTTATGGTGGCCAGGTCTTGATAAAGATATAGAGTACATCGTGAGTCAGTGTACGACATGTCAATCGGTAAGCAAGCAACCACCACCAGTACCATTACAGCCATGGAAATGGCCTCCCAGGGTGTGGCAAAGGCTACATATTGATTTTGCTGAGTTAGAAGGACAACAATTGTTCATTGTGATTGACAGCCATTCGAAGTGGGTTGAGGTGTTTCCAATGTGGACAATAACAACAAGTAAAACATTGGATATTTTACAAAAATTATTTTCTGCATTTGACCTCCAAGAAGAAATTGTTTCGGATAATGGACCACAATTTCGTTCAGAAGAATTTGCACAATTCATGAGCAAAATTGGTGTGAAACATACCAAGGTTCCACCATACCATCCTGCTTCGAATGGTGCAGCAGAGCGCATTGTACAAATTGTAAAACGTGCCCTCATAAAACAAATGTTAGATCCAAATCCCAGGAAACGACAGTTGTCATTGGATCACAAATTGGCTAATTTTTTGATTACATATCGAAATACTCCTCATACAACTACTGGTAGAACACTAGCAAAGTTGTTTCTCAAACGACAGCCACGAACCAGATTCTCGTTGTTAAAGCCAAATTTGGCACAGTCCGTAGAAGAGACACAATTAAGACAGAAAGCGAATCAGGATAGAGGTAGAGTAAAAGAGAGAAGTGTGAAATTAAACCAGAAGGTGAGAGTGAAGAACCATCACCATAAATGGTTAAAGTGGTTACCAGGAAGAGTGGTGAAGATATGTGGTCCTTGCACATATTTGGTAAAGATGTTTGATAATGGACAGGTTAGGTTTGTTCATATTGATCAGATTTTACCTACAGACATGGAAGGAGTTGAAGGTGGGAATGATTCAATTATTTCTGACTCATCCACTGGTCGGGGAGACTAGAACTAGGGGGCACAGCCTCAAAATACGGGGGAGCCAATTTAAAACCCAGTTGAGAAGGAATTTCTTCTCCCAGAGGGTTGTGAATCTGTGGAATTTTCTGCCCAAGGAAGCAGTTGAGGCTAGCTCATTGAATGTATTCAAATCACAAATAGATAGATTTTTAACCAATAAGGGAATGAAGGGTTATGGGGAGAGGGCGGGTAACTGGAGCCGAGTCCATGGCCAGATCAGCCGTGATCTTGTTGAATGGCGGAGCAGGCTCAAGGGGCTAGATGGCCTACTCCTGTTCCTAATTCTTATGTTCTTATGTTCTTATCAGATAGTTTTGATACACCAGTAGCAAATCCTCAATCCAATGTACTGGAAACAAATCAAGGAGAGAATCAGAATGAGTCTGAATCAGGAAAACAAAGAGCCTGAAGTTAGAGTGAGTTCAAATGAAAATCAAGGAAATTCCGTGTAGGAAAATATTCCTCAGGATGAGCCTCAAATGAGTGTGAAATCGACACCATGTTTGGAAGGTTCTGTTTGAGAGCAAAGGTATCCTCTTCGAAACAGGAAACAAGTGGTAAAGTTAAATTTGTAAATATGGAAAAAAAATCTGTTTATATCCTGTGTTATGTATAAACAGGAAAGTTATGTATGATGTTTGTTATGATGGCTTCTTCATTAAGGAGGGAGAAGTGTAATGTCTGTAAGCTTGTAATGTTTGTAGCTCCACACTGTGGGTGTGGACGTATTGTGTACTGCAAGTGCAGGGTTAATAATAAACAGCCCAGGCAGATTTCCGGAGATTTCCGAGAGAGCTGCCTGCCATGTTAGGAAGCTGTGTGTGCTGTGTTCTGTGAATATATCACAGTCAGTGATCAGATTCGAGCAGGTTATGCTGATGCACTCTGCCTGCTTTTAGCCATGCTGGAATTGGACATAGAAACATAGACATAGAAACATAGAAAATAGGTGCAGGAGTAGGCCATTCGGCCCTTCTAGCCTGCACCGCCATTCAATGAGTTCATGGCTGAACATTCAACTTCAGTACCCCATTCCTGCTTTCTCGCCATACCCCTTGATCCCCCTAGCAGTAAGGACCTCATCTAACTCCTTTTTGAATATATTTAGTGAATTGGCCTCAACAACTTTCTGTGGTAGAGAATTCCACAGGTTCACCACTCTCTGGGTGAAGAAGTTCCTCCGCATCTCGGTCCTAAATGGCTTACCCCTTATCCTTAGACTGTGACCCCTGGTTCTGGACTTCCCCAACATTGGGAACATTCTTCCTGCATCTAACCTGTCTAACCCCGTCAGAATTTTATATGTTTCTATGAGGTCCCCTCTCATTCTTCTGAACTCCAGTGAATACAAGCCCAGTTGATCCAGTCTTTCTTGATAGGTCAGTCCCGCCATCCCGGGAATCAGTCTGGTGAACCTTCGCTGCACTCCCTCAATAGCAAGAATGTCCTTCCTCAGGTTAGGAGACCAAAACTGTACACAATACTCCAGGTGTGGCCTCACCAATGCCCTGTACAACTGTAGCAACACCTCCCTGCCCCTGTACTCAAATCCCCTTGCTATGAAGGCCAACATGCCATTTGCTTTCTTAACCGCCTGCTGCACCTGCATGCCAACCTTCAATGACTGATGTACCATGACACCCAGGTCTCTTTGCACCTCCCCTTTTCCTAATCTGTCACCATTCAGATAATAGTCTGTCTCTCTGTTTTTACCACCAAAGTGGATAACCTCACATTTATCCACATTATACTTCATCTGCCATGCATTTGCCCACTCACCTAACCTATCCAAGTCGCTCTGCAGCCTCACAGCATCCTCCTCGCAGCTCACACTGCCACCCAACTTAGTGTCATCCGCAAATTTGGAGATACTACATTTAATCCCCTCATCTAAATCATTAATGTACAGCGTAAACAGCTGGGGCCCCAGCACAGAACCTTGCGGTACCCCACTAGTCACTGCCTGCCATTCTGAAAAGTACCCATTTACTCCTACTCTTTGCTTCCTGTCTGACAACCAGTTCTCAATCCATGTCAGTACACTACCCCCAATCCCATGTGCTCTAACTTTGCACATCAATCTCTTGTGTGGGACCTTGTCGAACGCCTTCTGAAAGTCCAAATATACCACATCAACTGGTTCTCCCTTATCCACTCTACTGGAAACATCCTCAAAAAATTCCAGAAGATTTGTCAAGCATGATTTCCCTTTCACAAATCCATGCTGACTTGGACCTATCATGTCACCTCTTTCCAAATGCACTGCTATGACATCCTTAATAATTGATTCCATCATTTTACCCACTACCGATGTCAGGCTGACCGGTCTATAATTCCCTGTTTTCTCTCTCCCTCCTTTTTTAAAAAGTGGGGTTACATTGGCTACCCTCCACTCCATAGGAACTGATCCAGAGTCAATGGAATGTTGGAAAATGACTGTCAACGCATCCACTATTTCCAAGGCCACCTCCTTAAGTACTCTGGGATGCAGTCCATCAGGCCCTGGGGATTTATCGGCCTTCAATCCCATCAATTTCCCCAACACAATTTCCTGGCTAATAAGGATTTCCCTCAGTTCCTTCTCCTTACTAGACCCCCCGACCCCTTTTATAACCGGAAGGTTGTTCGTGTCCTCCTTCGTGAATACCGAACCAAAGTACTTGTTCAATTGGTCCGCCATTTCTTTGTTCCCCGTTATGACTTCCCCTGATTCTGACTGCAGGGGACCTACATTTGTCTTTACTAACCTTTTTCTCTTTACATATCTATAGAAACTTTTGCAATCCGTCTTAATGTTCCCTGCAAGCTTCTTCTCATACTCCATTTTCCCTGCCCTAATCAAACCCTTTGTCCTCCTCTGCTGAGTTCTAAATTTCTCCCAGTCCCCAGGTTCGCTGCTATTTCTGGCCAATTTGTATGCCACTTCCTTGGCTTTAATACTATCCCTGATTTCCCTTGATAGCCACGGTTGAGCCACCTTCCCTTTTTTATTTCTATGCCAGACAGGAATGTACAATTGTTGTAGTTCATCCATGCGGTCTCTAAATGTCTGCCATTGCCCATCCACAGTCAACCCCTTAAGTATCATTCGCCAATCCATCTCAGCCAATTCACGCCTCATACCTTCAAAGTTAGCCTTCTTTAAGTTCTGGACCATGGTCTCTGAATTAACTGTTTCATTCTCCATCCTAATGCAGAATTCCACCATATTATGGTCACTCTTCCCCAAGGGGCCTCGCACAAAGGGACCTTCCCCACTGCAACGTAACTGAGGTTAGTACTGAGCAACAGGAGCTCAAAGCCAAATCCTACAATTCTGCCAAACCTTGCATTGGAACCATCAGACATTGAATTCTTTAAATGTTGCAAGATAGAACCAGGCCATTCTGTCCATCCAGTGCACGGTGGAATTTACCCTCTAGGCTGCAGTGATTTAATTTATTTTCAAGTCCATATTGTAGTGGTCATGTTACTGGGCTAGTAATCCGGAGGCATGGGCTAATGATCCAGGGACGTGAGTTCAACTCCCACCAGGGCAGCTGGGGAATTTAAATTCAGTTAATTAAATAAATCTGGAGTATAAAGTCAGTAATGATGGCCATGAAAACTATCGGAATGTCGCAAAAAAGCATCTGGTTCATTAATGTCCTTTTAGGGAAGGAAATCTGCCGCCCTTACCCGGTCTGGCCTGTATGTGACTCCAGACCCACAGCAATGTGGTGGAATCTTAACTGCCCTCTGAAATGGCCTCAGCCAATTAGGGATGGGTAATAAATGCAGACCTTTCCAGTGACGCCCACATCCCGCGAATGAATAAAGAAGACATTTCTTGTGGGAGTGATGGATGGAATTGTGAGTCCACCTTGTCTACTGCTGTACCAGGCGATTGTGAACATAATATTCAGATATTAAGAAAGTTAAGCATCAATAGAATGGTTAGTAGTATTAATGTATCTTTGGGATATCGTTGTTTTGAAGTGTTTAAAATAATCACGAATGCTCTGAGACACACAGCCGAGCACTAGCGGCAGTTTGTGAAACTGGATCCAATTATTTCTTGAAGAGATGTGTAGTAAATCACCATGTGTGTCAGCAAATCAGTCTGCACTGCTCAGGACTTGAGGAGTCGTGTCTCAGGCAGACTTCAACATCATAGTTAAACTTTAATGCTTCAGCACTTGAATAGAGTGACCTAGTTAGTAACACACTGTTATATCCAGTAATAGTGTGCTACAATCTTTGGCCAGGGACTCCCAGGTGTCGGTGGGGATGTTGCACTTTATCAGGGAGGCTTTGAGGGTGTCCTTGTAACGTTTCCTCTGCCCACCTTTGGCTCGCTTGCCGTGTAGGAGTTCCGAGTAGAGCACTTGCTTTGGGAGTCTTGTGTTGGGCATGCAAACAATGTGGTCTGCCCAGCGGAGCTGATCGAGTGTGGTCAGTGTTTCAATGCTGGGGTTGTTGGCCTGGTCGAGGACACTGATGTCGGTACGTCTGTCCTCCCAGGGGATTTGTAGGATCTTGCAGAGACATCGCTGGTGGTATTTCTCCAATGATTTGAGGTGTCTCCTGTACACCTGGGAATCCCTGGCCAAAGACCGCCCTAAGTGCAGGAAGAGCATCCAGGAGGGCACTGAGCACCTCGAGTCTCGTCGCCGAGAGCATGCAGAAAACAAGCGCAGGCAGCGGAAGGAGCGTGCGGCAAACCTGTCCCACCCACCCTTTCCCTCAACCACTGTCTGTCCTACCTGTGACAGAGACTGTAATTCCCGTATTAGACTGTTCAGCCACCTGAGAACTCACTTTTAGAGTGGAAGCAAGTCTTCCTCGATTTCAAGGGACGTCTATGATGATGATGGTACAATCTCTCCAATAAATGTGTTTTATTTATATATATATATAATATATATATATTATATATACAATTAAGTGTATTATTTATATATCCCATAATAGTGCATTTTATATAAGTTTATTCTATAATATATCCAGTAACATTGTATTTTATATAGTGTATTGTATATTATATCCAGTCACTATGCACTATAGATATGTGTACTCTATCCAGTAATGGTCTATTATTGACTGATCCCCGATCTCCTGTGGTGTTACACTTGGGAAACCAAAACCGAGTGCAGTTTTCAGGTGATGCGGAGATAGAGGGCAGAGGATAATTAGACAACGCCTCCAGATATAACCCCGTCCCCATTTTCAAGTCCTACATTCTGTCCTTTTCATATACTATAATTTTATATTATTACTACTTAGAGTTCAGTGGAAAATCGTGGAGTATTTGGGGAAATAGAGTTGGTCAGAGCACAGTGATCTCCCTGCAATACAGACAGAGGTCCTCCTTCGGCAGTCCCTCGGAGTCGAGGGTGATGTTAAACAGACGGAGGAACTGGAAGATTAAAGCACTACCGTGCCACTACTGTTGGGAGACAAGTTTATACAACCTATTTCCAGTACAAGAATATTAGAATTAGGAGCCAGGAGTAGGCCATTCGGCCCATCAAGCCTGCTCCGTCATTCAATAAGATCATGGCTGATCATTGACCTTAATATTTTCCCAACTGATCTCCATATCCCTTGATTTACCCGAGAGCCCAAAAATCTATCGATCTCAGCATTGAATATACTCAATGACTGAACATCCATTCAGTTGGGGTCTTGAGAATTTAGAGCAGATAAGGTTGGTACAATGGTAACAAAAACATATCAACAGGGAATATGTTTTTTTCCACCAGGAAGTATACAGGGACCTAATAAGATATTGTGTTGTGTAACACAAGCCTTTCTCTCATCATGTTGTTCGTGCTGGGGAGCTGATTTTATATGAATGTGGATGTTATTCTACCCGACGTAAACTAGAAGTGATCCAAAACTCGGCAGCCTGTGTCCTAACTCGCATCAAGTCCCACTCACCCATCACCCCCTGTGCTCGCTGACCTACACTGTCTCCCGGTTAAGCAGCGCCTCGATTTCAAAATTCTCATCCTTATTTTCAAATCCCTCCAAGGCCTCGCCCCTCCCTATCTCTGTAACCTCCTCCAGCCCCACAACCCCCCGAGATATCTGTGCTCCTCTAATTCTGCCCTCTTGAGCATCCCTGATTATAATCGCTCAACCATCGGTGGCCATGTCTTCTGTTGCCTGGGCCCCAAGCTCTGGAACTCCCTGTCTAAATCTCTTTGCCACTCTACCTCTCTTTCCTCCCTTTCCTCCTTCAAGACGCTCCTTAAAACCTAAGCCTCCGACCAAGGTTTTGGTCACCTGCTTCTACTTATGCGGCTCGGTGTCAAATTTTTATCGCATAATACTCCTGTGAAGAGCGTTGGGATGTATCACTACGTTAAAGGCGCTATATAAATACAAGCTGTTGTTGTTATGCCAAGGACGATTATAAGAGCACTGATTTAGCAGCTCCGAAGCCAGATGGGGCTGCGGCAGTAATGGCGTTGAGTCTCGGGGTGTCGAGTACTTTCACAGGGACCCAAGAGCGGAGGGCATGGGATTTAAGGTCTCAATTTCCTGGGAGCACTAGTACAGGTCCTGAGACCTGTGATCACTCAGAGAGGGGACCTGGGGCACTTGTGTTCTAAAGAAAGAAAGACTTGCATTTATATAGCGCCTTTCACAACCACCGGACATCTCAAAGCGCTTTACAGCCAATGAAGTACTTTTGGAATGCAGTCACTGTTGTAATGTGGGAAATGCAGCAGCCAATTTGCGCACAGCAAGCTCCAGCAATGTGATAATGACTGGATAATCTGTTTCTTTGTTATGTTGATTGCGGGATAAATATTGGCCAGGACTCTGGGAATAACTCCCCTGCTCTTCTCCGAAATAGTGCCATGGGATCTTTTACGTCCACCTGAGAGAGCAGACGGGGCCTCAGTTTAATGTCTCCAACAGTGCAGCTCTCCCTCAGCACTGCACTGGGAGTGTCAGCTGAGATTTATGTGCTGAAGTTCCTGGAGTGGGACTTGAACCCACAACCTTCTGACTCAGAGGCGAGAGTGCTGCCCACTGAGCCACGGCTGCAATTAATTCTAATGTTGTCCTCCTTGAATATTGGCACCACAAGGTCCTTCTTCCAGAGCTTGGGAACGCTCTAAGATCTGAATGAACTGTTAAATGTCTCATCGCAGGCCTTGTCTGACTGAGCACTCACTATTAGAAAAGTAAATTTCAGAAATAAATCTTTGAAAGTTGAATTTGCAACTTCTTTCAAGGTCGTTTGTAAAAAGCGAAGAAACTCGGAGGGTGAGGGGGCACACCCTTCAATTCCCGCCCACTGGAAGACCTTAGGAGCAACACATGCTTAGTATTCATGGCAATGATTGGAAGTAAAAACAGAACATGCTGGAAATACTCAGTGGGTCAGGCAGCATCTGTGGAGAGAGAGACAGAGTTAACGTTTCAGGTCCATGATCTTGTCATGTATGTACATGCTGTTTGTAGCCACCAGATGGCGTCATTGCAGGAGGTCACTGAGTAGCACGCACATAGTGCTACTCTGGTATAAAAGGCCAGTCATTTTGTGAGTCAGGCACTTCGGGCCTGAATAAAGCAGAGCCAAGGTTGTACCTTGCTGAGTTAAACAGTATTCAGTTTGAACCTTTAATGCATACATAACATTTGGCGACGAGAATACAAGAACCTGTGTTTGCAAAATGAGCACGATTGGATTTTTAGAGCGATTCGTGGAGGGAGAAGCTTGGGAAGACTTTGTGAGCCGTTTGAACCAGTACTTCATGGCCAACAAAATGCAGGAGGTCGACGATGCAGCTTGGCGCCGGGCCGTGTTCCTCACTGTGTGCAGTTCAAAGATCTACGGTCTGATAAAGAATCTACTCATGCCTAGTGATCCAACAGAGAAAATGTACGAGGAGTTGTGTATATTGGTACGGGAGCACCTTAAGCCAGACGACGACAACATCATCTTGAGATACAGATTTTATAACACGTTCGATCGGAGGGCCAGAGTGCGGCGGAATTCGTTGCCGACCTGAGATGTCTAGCGAGACCGTGCAAGTTTGGGATAATGTTGGCAGACCTGCTGCGGGACTTCTTTGTTACCGGTATCAACCACGAGGTGATCCTGTGCAAACTTCTGGCGGTGGAGGAGTTGGATTTAAAAAGGGCCATCCAGATCGCTCAATCATGTACGACGACGAACATGAATCTAAAACAAATAGCGGTGAAGAACCAAACCTCATCAAGTACTGCAAATGCGATTGATTCGGCGTTCAGCAGAGCAGCACATGGCAGGGTCTGTCCGGCTGCGTTCGCGAAACCTGTGGCTGCCCAAAGTCCGCCAGCGGGAATTTCTCTGTTGGATCACTAGGCGTGAGTAGATTCTTTATCAGACCGTAGATCTTTGAACCGCACACAGTGAGGAACACAGCCCGGCGCCAAGCTGCATCGTCGACCCCCTGCATTTTGTTGGCCACGAAGTACTGGTTCAAACGGCTCACAAAGTCTGCCCAATCTTCTCCCTTCACATATTTGACTTCTCCATGTTGGCGTTGTGGGGGAAATCACCGGCACCAGCAGCGCCGATTTAAGCAATATAGTTGCAAAGGCTGTCCAAGAGTGGGGCATCTCCAGCGCAAGTGTCCGCAGATGAGCAAGCGTGCTGCGACACACCATGTGGAGGATGAGAGTCAGACTAGCGCGGATCCGGATACGCAATCCGAGATGCCAGAGGAGGAAGTTAATGGACTGTACTCCTTCATAACCAAGAGTAAACCAATTTTGATTAATGTGAAGTTTAACGGGATACCGGTATCGATGGAACTGGACACGGGCGAGTCATGAACGAGAGGGCATTTAATAAGCTGTGGGATACTAAGACTGTGAGGCCCAGGCTGAGCCCTGTTAATGCCAAGCTGCACGTGTACACCAAAGAACTGATAAAGGTGATTGGCAGTGCACAAATTAATATGTCGTATAATGCTGCGGTTCACGAGTTACCGCTGTGGATTGTTCCAGGCAATGGCCCAATGCTGCTCGGCAGGAGCTGGTTGGAGAAAATCAGATGGGACTGGAACAACATAAAGGCGTTGTTGTCGGAGGAAGATACATGTGCCCAAGTATTGAGCAAGTTCCTCTCGCTGTTCGAACTGGGTATCGGCAACTTCACGGGAGCCTCGGTGCAGATCCACTGGACTCAGATACAAGACCCATCCATCATAAGGCTCGGGCAGTGACGTATATGATGAGGGAGAAGGTCGAAATTGAACCAGACAGACTCCAGCATGAAGGGATCATATCACCGGTTGAATTTAATGAATGGGCTAGCCCCATTGTTCCTGTGCTGAAAAGTGATGGCACAGTCAGAATCTATGGAGACTACAAGGCTACGATCAACAGGGTTTTGAAACAAGATTACCAAAGGCTGATGACTTGTTTGCGACGCTAGCCGGAGGGAAGTCGTTCACAAAACTGGACTTGACGTCGGCTTATATAACGCAGGAGTTGGTCGAGACGTTGAAGAGACTTACGTGCATTAACACGCACAAAGGACTGTTTATTTACCACAGGGGCCCGTTTCGAATTCGCTTGGCTGCAGCAATATTCCAGAGGAATATGGAAAGTCTACTGAACACCGTCGTGTTCGAAGATGACATCCTGATCACCGGTCATGACTCCAAGGAACATGTGAACAACCTGGAAGAGGTTCTACTGCATTTGGACAGAGTGGGACTACAGACTTAAACGCTCAAAGTGCGTCTTCATGGCACCGGAGGTTGAATTTCTCGGGAGGAAAATCGCTGCTGATGGCATCAGACCTACTGACGTGAAAACTAAGGCCATAAAGAATGCACCTAAGCCGCAGAACGTGACGGAGCTGTGTTCGTTCCTGGGTCTACTCAACTACTTTGGTAACTTCCTACCTAAATTGAGCACCTTACTTGAACCACTGCACATACTATTGAGAAAAGGCAACAACCAGGTGTGGGGTGCATTGCAAGACAGAGCCTTCAAGAAAGCCACCAATCTGCTTTGCTCGAACAAGCTGCTGGTACATTATGACCCATGTAAACGTTTAATTTTGGCCTGTGACGCATCGTCATATGGAATTGGTTGCGTGTTACAACAAGCCAAAGAGTCGGGGAAACTTCAACCTGTCACGTATGCATCCAAAAGTTTGTCTAAAGCAGAAAGAGCCTACAGTATGATAGAAAAAGAAGCTTTAGCGTGTGTGTACGGTGTTAAAAAGATGCAAATACCTGTTCGGTCTGAGGTTCGAATTCGAGACCGATCACAAGGCGCTAATTTTGTTGTTTTCCGAGAGCAAAGATCTTTATACTAACGCTTCATCCCGCATCCAAAGGTGGGCGCTGACATTATCTGCCTATGATTATGTCATTCGCCACAGACCTGGCACAGAGAATTGTGCCGATGCTTTGAGCCGGTTGCCGTTGCCCACACCGGAGATGGAAACGCCACAACCCGCAGATTTAATGTTAATCATGGATGCTTTTGTGAGTGAAGGTACCCCTGTCACGGCTCAACAAGTTAAGACCTGGAACAGCCAGGACCTGATAATATCAGTGATAAAGGGTTACATCCTCAAAGGGGATTGGTCTGCCATGCCTAAGCAAATGTGCGAGGAGGCCAAACTGTACATTCATCGCAAGGACGAACTGTCTATTCAAGCAGATTGCATATTGTGGGGCAATCGAGTTGTAATACCTAAAAAAGGAGAGAGAAGTTTGTGCGTGAGTTACACAGCACACATCCTGGTATAGTGATGATGATGAAGGCCATCGCTAGGTCCCACGTATAGTGGCCAGGAATTGATTCTGAGTTGGAAGCATGCGTACAGCTCAGCAAAGCACCAGCGGAATCTGTGGTTGTGGCCATCCAAACCTTGGTCCATGATCCATGTCGATTTTGCAGGTCCCTTCCTGGGCAAGATGTTTTTAGTGGTGGTGGATGCTTATTCGAAGTGGATAGAATGCATAATCATGTCATCCAGTACCTCCACAGCAACCATAAAGAATCTCAATGTCATGTTCACGACACATGGTCTGCCTGACATAGTGGTGAGCGACAATGGGTCGTGCTTCACCAGTCAGGTGTTTCAGGAGTTTGTAAAACTTAACGGCATAAAACATGTAAGGTCAGCACCGTTCAAGCCTGCATCCAACGGGCAAGCAGAGCATGCAGTACAAATTATCAATCAAAGCATGAGGAGTGTAACCCAAGGGTCACTGCAGACCCACTTGTCTTGCATACTGCTGAGTTACAGGACAAGACCCCACACACTCACAGGGGTCTCGCCTGCTGAACTCATGATGAAAAGAGGTCTTAAGACCAAGTTATCTCTTGTACACCCGGTTTTAAGTAATCATGTTGAATACAGAAGACAGAGTCAACAAGGGTACCACGATCATGCAACTGTGTCACGCGAACTTTCTGTTAATGGTCCTGTATATGTGTTGAATTATTATCAGGGTCCCAAATGGATCGCTGGTACTGTCATGGCCAAGAAGGGAAACAGTGTATTTGTTGTTAAGCTCAAGAATGGGCAAACTTGCAGGAAATACACGGATCAGACAAAGCTGAGGCACACAGACAAGCCAGAGCAGTCGGACGAAGAAACCATCGACGACCAACCAACCTACCAGCAGCCTTCAGTGGACCCAAGGGTCATCAGTGAACCCGGAATCTCCATCACGCATCTGTTCAATAAAAATGGACTTGCAATTCCTGACATGGTCACTGTCACCCCCAACAAGTCAGCCATCCAACCACCAGCCACAACAGACTCCGCACACTCACCCAAGGCCGGAATCGAACTGAGATGGTCAACCCGGGAGCATAAAGCACCGGACCGTCTCAACCAGTGAAAGACTGTGATACGATCTCAGAGGAGGGTATTGTCATGTATGTACATGCTGTTTGTAGCCACCAGATGGTGTCATTGTTGGAGGCCACTGAGCAGCATGCGCATGGTGCTGCTCTGGTATAAAAGGCCAGCCATAATGTGAGTCAGGCACAATAAAGCAGAAGCAAGGTTGTACCTTGCTTAGTTAAACAGTACTCAGTTTGTGCCTTTATTGCATACATAACAGATCTTTCATCAGATTAGAAGGTCTGGACAATTGTTGTGAGATGAAAATAGCCAGTGGAAACCCAAGCTTTTACAAGAGGCTATAGTCCTGAAGTAAAAACTTCATAATAAGTGTATTAAAAGACAATCCAGTGGTTACATATAATCATGTTGTGAATTATATTTTTACAAATTTTCCATCTTGTTTTTGGTATTATAAATTTAAATTTGTGAGAAAATGTGCATAAAAGCCTTTTGAAAAATCATTTTGAATGATTTGATTGGCACAAACAATAAGAATCGGGACAAATGTATACGTTGGAAAATTCAGTTATAAATATTTATTTAGGATTTTCCGATGTTAAATGTTGACATAAAAATGTGCTGAAAAATGGTGACATTGGGAAGTGACGTTTGTGGCTGGGCAGTATACACATACACAAGGTTTCCCATAAGATGTTAGCAAATCGCCTAAAGGGTGAGTTGACTGTTCGAAGAATGAAACTGTTGTGTCAGGTGGTGTTATCCTGATCCAATGAAGCTTCAGGAACAGCATCGATTCGGCACCGTACAGTTGTCCCGACTCGATATTGAATGTAACCACTTTAGAAGATATCTTTTTTTCAGCCATCAGGAGCTGGGTGATATTCTGCCCGGGGGCATTCACACCTCCTCTGGGCCCATCTTTAGTTTCTTAACTTGTTCCATTACCACCACCTTTTTGCCTTGCACCATCGTCCCGTTTGTCCTTTAACCTCTCCTGTCCTCCACCCAATCACAGACCTTCCCCGCCTTGGTTATTTCCTCCCCTCCCTGACTCTGTACTTGCTCATAAACTGTTAAAACTTTATCTTCTTCCAGTCGTGACGAAAGGTCATCGACCAGAAACATTAACGCTGTTTCTCTCTTCACCGATACTGCCCGAGTATTTCCAGCATTTTCTGCTTTTTGGTTATTATCAAAGATACCGATTAATACGTTTTTGGAGCAGTTTTGGGGGTCTGGCAGTAATGAAGATAGGGGGTTAAATTGGGTCATTGTGCACCTGTTTTGCAGGAGCTACACAGCCACCTATGGTTTCAAAATGGTGTCCAAGATCCGTGCACACACTTGTGACAGGAAGTGTGCCGGACGCCATCTTGGTAAAGGGATTTCAGCACACGTGCACACCTAATGCCCAACGGCTAATCTGCAGAACAGGCAGGTTATGACGTCGATCAGTGTGCAACGCTGATTTGAAGTGACTGCTGCCATTTTCGAACTCCACATTCCAGGCAATGCCCTCTCTTAGCCTCGCACAACTGAAGATGACATTAATTGGCAGGAAGGACCTCCCCCCCCACACCCACCAGCGCTATTTAAAGGGATCATGAAGTACGTACAAGACAGTTGCTAGATTACTTCTTCTGGCTGCTGGTACAATTGTACGTGTTTTTGGAGGTTTCTCATAGTTGGCTAAAGTTTTTCAGTACTCTTCCGGGAGGGGCTAGCTGGCCTTACAGTCCTTTTTTGTGTCATTTAAAATATTGTGCTGAAGAAGTTGCTGTCAGACATGGGTGGCTTGGTAGGGCTTCCTCTGGGAACGGAACGTGACTGGGAGATGAAGAGAGGCCACGCAGATCAGGATAAGTTGCGAGAAGTGGGAGGTCATATCTTCCGAGGATCTTCAGGGATCCATTCTCCGACATCACCTTCAGCGGCAACCAATGCTTGAGACGTCTTTGGTTCACAAAAGAAGTCGCGGCTGCAACCTGCCAACTGCTGCAACCTCAAAGCAGGACAAGGACAGCATTGCCTGTGGCGGTCGAGGTTGAGTTTCTGCTAGTATCTGAGAGTTGTGGGTATGAGGCTTGCAACTGTGTGAAGTGTGTAAGGCTGAGGTTACGCATACGAATTGAAGGATTGAGCACTGATTGGTAGAGGGTGTTGGGAGGTGGGTGATGGGAGTGTAGTGACTTGAGCAGTGGATGAGGCTTAGTGGTGCAGAAAGTGGGATGTACCATTCGAAGATTGAACTCGCTCACCTTGGTAATTCATGTCAGAACGTTAAACTTCTTCCTGTATGTTTTTGGAGCTTTACTCCTGGCATTGTCCACTACTTCATCCCACTGCCTCCTGAGCATCTGGGGCCGAAATTGCCCCTTTCTATAAGGGCCGTGAGTACCTCAACGAGGCAGCCACGGGTTGGTAAGGAATCACTGCTCGGTCAGCACGGAGGGGCCGCCATTTTCTATATTGCCCTCCTTTCGTTTTGGAGCAGCGTACGGGACTGCCCCGCCCGTTTTCTTGCTGCATCGTGCACACGCCAGCCCCTTACCAACCGGCGGTGACCCCCTTTCGGAATTTGCCCCACGGGAGCAATGCCGTTGCCGGTCGGTGCCCCCGACAGCTTTTTCTGTCGGTCCCCTTTTTGTGGCTGGGCAGGGCGGCCACTCTTAAAGGGGAGGTGACACTGCTGGTAACTCCATCTTATTTGTTATTGTCGGCCGACTGCCAGGTCGAGCCGATAATTATGCCCACGGTTTCGGCTCAGCCACCAACAGGCAGCCAGGCACCCCCTCCTGGGTACCAGGCCACTGGCCCGGCTGAAACCCGCCCTGGTGGCCCAGTGTTTGCCACTGAAGGGGTGGGATGTTGTGACATGTCATCACGACGCGACACGTCTGCATTGCGCTGACGTCATCGGCGATGTGCTGATGACTGGGAGCATCGGCCGTTCCAACCCGCCCGCTCGTGTCGGCCACTCTCACCTGACCGCACTTCTGTCTCTCCCAACACCGACACCGCACCGACCGGAAACAGAAACCAAAGAGTTGAACATCGCCGGAATATTCGCCTCGTGCCTTGGGGTGGACGGAGTTCCTAAAAAATGGTAGGTGCGCCCTGTTTTGGGTGGAGGGCAGTTTTGGCCCCAGAGGGTCTCCTGCTCCCCTGCCCTACAAGATTTGCCTCCCTCCTTCTCCCCACCTCCAGCATCAAGGCCTCCAGTGAAGCATCAGAAACCTCTGTGGACATTTTCTCGCAGATCAATCAACTTACTGACACCAATTCCAGCAGCCACAATGCACCTCCACTTTAAGAGGTGCAGGCTGCCTTTAAGCAGCACCAGACTCCCGCGATATCGGGCCCCCTGCAGCCAATGACCAGCGTGGGCAGCCACCATGGAAATCAGCAGGCAGCACAAATTTAACACGCTGTCTGCATCACAATGACCAGGCGTGGGTTAATCACACACTGCGATTCCCATTCTTGTTTCTGCTAGTATCCAATTTAACCCCATAGAGTCTGGCCACCATCGGTAATTTGGCTAGGGCACACGGTCTGGAAGCATCGGGAGGCATATCTTGTAGTTTTTCGGATCCATCTTTCGGATGAGACGTTAAATCGAGGCCCCGTCTGCTCTCTCAGGTGGATGTAAAAGATCCCATGGCACTATTTTGAAGAAGAGCAGTGGAGTTATCCCTGGTGTCCTAGCCAATATTTATCCCTCAATCAACATAACATAAAGAGATGAGTTGGTCATTCGTTCCGGTGGTTGTGAAAGGCGCTATATAAATGCAAGCCTGCCCACCCGCCCTCCAGCCTTCCCTCTCTCCCTCCCTCCCTTTCTCCTTCCTTCCTTTACTCCTTCCCTATCAATCGTCTTCATAATTCTAAAGACCTCCATTAGATAACTCCTCAGCCTTTTTTCTAAGGCTGTTCAGAAAAAGCCCTGTTCAGTCCTTCCTGATAGTTATAGCCTTACCGAACCAGTGGGAAGCTATTCAACCTTCGCCGTCTCCAGGCCAGGTCCAAGATCACCCCAACCTCTGTCGTTGAGCTACAGTACTCGGACGATGCCTACGTCCGCGCGCATACAGAGGCTGAACTCCAGGATATTGTCGATGTATTTACTGAGGCGTACGAAAGCATGGGCCTTACGATAAACATCAGCAAGACAAAGTCCTCCACCAGCCTGTCCTTACCGCACAGCACTGCCCCCCAGTCATCAAGATCCACGGCGTGGCCCTGGACAAAGTGGACCACTTCCCATATCTCGGGAGCCTCCTATCAACAAAAGCAGGCATTGATGATGCGATCCAACACCGCCTCCAGTGCAGCCTTCAACCGCCTAAAGAAAAGAGTGTTTGAAGACCAGGCCCTCAAAACTGCCACAAGCTCATGGTCTACAGGGTTGTAGTGATACCCGCCCTCCTGTATGGCTCAGAGACATGGACCATGTACAGTAGACACCTCAAGTCGTTGGAGAAATAACACCAACGATGTCTCCGCAAGATCCTACAAATCCCCTGGGAGGACAGACGCACCAACATTAGAGTCCTTGACCAGGCTAACATCCCCAGACATTGAAGCACTGACCACACTTGATCAGCTCCGCTGGGCAGGCCACATCGTTTGCATGCCTGACACGAGACTCCCAAAGTAAACTCTCTACTCGGAACTCCTTCACGGCAAACGATGGGCAGCAGAAACGTTACAAGAACAAAAGCCTCTCTGATAAAGTGAAACATCCCCACTGACACCTGGGAGTCCCTGGCCAAAGACCGCCCTAAGTGGAGGAACTGCATCCGGGAGGGCGCTGAGCACCTCGAGTCTCATCGCTGAGAGCATGCAGAAATCAAACGCAGGCAGCGGAAGGAGCGTGCGGCAAACCAGTCCCACCCACCCCTTCCCTCAACCACTGTCTGTCCCACCTGTGACAGAGACTGTGGTTCTCGTATTGGACTGGTCAGCCACCTAAGGACTCATGTTAAGAGTGGAGGCAAGTCTTCCTCGATACCGAGGGACGGCATATGATGATGATGTTGATGATGAGCCTTTCAGTTCTGGTATCATTCTTGTAAATCCTTTTTTTGCACCTTCTCCAATGCCTCTATATACTTTTTCACAGCCATCGCTCTCCTGCAGCAGCACACACTGCTCCCTGCAGTGGTGTACCACTGCACGCTGCTCCCTCCAATGGCCCCAGCCTGGTGATGGTCTTGCAGGCCGGGACCGTGCTGATTTCCGGGCTGCCTCACGTTGCTCCCTCTAATGTCCCCTTCAAGATGTAGTTCGGGATCTGGAACCTTAGGTCCTTCATTGAAACACCAGTGAGCTCATCCCATTTTGGTGTGGAAGTGGATCATCCTGGTTTCGAGGGACTGCCTATGATGTATCCTTTTTTAGAATTTGAAGGCCAGAACTGCGCGCACTATTCCAAGTGTGGCCGAGCCAAGGTTCTGTACAGGTTTTAGATCATCCCTCGAGAAATGAACCCCAGTGCTTTTTCCCAGTTTTTAAGATGGGTTTAGTTGAGAGATTTTTTTTATAACTGAATTTTTTAACCTTTTGATTGAAAAATAAATCTGTGACAGTTGTAAAGGAAAACCAAATCACAGCAGTTGTTCATCACCCAGGTGCACTCATCATGTTCATCCATCGGTGGAAGGCTTGGTAACCAGAGGGCGCAGATTTAAGATGAATGGCAAAAGAGACAATACGAGGAAAAACTTTATTACACGAGTGATTAGGATTTGGAACGTGCTGCCTGATAGAATGGTGGATACATACTCAACAGGAGCCTTCAAAAGGGAATTGGATGGAAACTAAAAGGAGACAAAATTGCCGGGATATGGGGAGAGAGCAGGGGAGTGGGACTAACAGGATCACTCTTCGAGAGAATTGGCGCAGACTCGATGGGTCGAATGGCTTACTTCTGTGCTGTACTGTTCTGTGATAGAGAACTGGTTGGCAGACAGGAAGCAAAGAGTAGGAATAAATGGGTCCTTTTCAGAATGGCAGGCAGTGACTAGTGGGGTTACCGCAAGGTTCAGTGCTGGGACCCCAGCTATTTACAATATACATTAATGATTTAAACGAACGAATTGAATGTAATATTTCCAATTTTGCAGATGACACTAAGCTGGGTGGCAGTGTGAGCTGCGAGGAGGATGCTAAGAGACAGCACGGTGACTTGGATAGGTTGGGTGAGTGGGCAAATGCATGGCAGATGCAGTATAATGTGGATAAATGTGAGGTTATCCACTTTGGTGGCAAAAACAGGAAAGCAGATTATTATCTGAATGATGACCGATTAGTAAAAGGGAAGGTGCAACGAGACCTGGGTGTCATGGTACATCAGTCATTGAAAGTTGGCATGCAGGTACAGCAGGCGGTGAAGAAAGCAAATGGCATGTTGGCCTTCATAGCGACAGGATTTGAGTATAGGAGCAGGGGGGGTCTGACTGCAGTTGTACAGGGCCTTGGTGAGACCACACCTTGAGTATTGTGTGCAGTTTTGGTCCCCTAATCTGAGGAAGGACATTCTTGCTATTGAGAGAGTGCAGCGAAGGTTCACCAGACTGATTCCCGGGATGGCAGGACTGACATATGAGGAAAGACTGGATCGACTGGGCTTGTATTCACTGGAGTTTAGAAGAATGAGAGGGGATCTCATAGAAACATATAAAATTCTGACGGGATTGAACAGGTTAGATGCAGGAAGAATGTTCCCGATGTTGGGGAAGTCCAGAACCAGGGGTCACAGTCTAAGGATAAGGGGTAGGCCATTTAGGACCGAGATGAGGAGAAACTTCATCACTCAGAGAATTGTGAACCTGTGGAATCTCTACCACAGAAAGTTGTTGAGGCCAATTCACTAAATATATTCAAAAAGGAGTTAGATGTGGCCTTTACGGCTAAAGGGATCAAGGGGTATGGAGAGAAAGCCGGAATGGGGTACTGAAGTTGCATGATCAGCCAGAGCATTCTGGAGAGGGAGGATGAACAGCCAGTTGTCGTGGTACATGTAGGTACCAACGATATAGGTAAGAAGCGGGAAGAAGTCCTACAAGCTGAATTTAGGGAGTTAGGAGTTAAATTAAAAAATAGGACCTCAAAGGAAGTAATCTCTGGATTGCTACCAGTGCCACGTGCTAATCAGAGTAGAGGGAGCAGGATAGTTAGAATAAATACGTGGCTTGAGCAGTGGTGCAAGAGGGAGGGAATCAAATTCCTGGGACATTGGAACCAGTTCTGGGGGAAGTGAGACCTGTACAAAAGGGACGGTCTGCACTTGGACAGGACTGGAACTGATGTCCTGGTGGTAACATTTGCTAATGCAGTTCTGGAGTGTTTAAACTAATATGGCAGGGGGATGGGAACCTATGCAGTGAGAGAGGGCAAAGTAATATGGAGTCAGAAACAGATGGTAGAAAGGTAAAAAGCAATAGTGGAAGGCCGAGTAAACAAAGGCAAGAAATAAAAAGGGCCACACTACATCATAATTCTAAAAGGACAAAGGGTGTTAAAAAAACAAGCCTGAAGGCTTTGTGTCTTAATGCAAGGAGTATCCGTAATAAGGTGGATGAATTAACTGTGCAAATAGATGTTAACAAATATGATGTGATTGGGATTACAGAGACATGGCTCCAGGATGATCAGGGTTGGGAACTCAACATCCAGGGGTATTCAACATTCAGGAAGATAGAATAAAAGGAAAAGGAGGTGGGGTAGCATTGCTGGTTAAGGAGGAGATTAATGCAATAGTTAGGAAGGACATTAGCTTGGATGATGTGGAATCTATATGGGTAGAGCTGCAGAACACCAAAGGGCAAAAACGTTAGTGGGAGTTGTGTACAGATCTCCAAACAGTAGTAGTGATGTTGGGGAGGGCATCAAACAGGAAATTAGGGGTGCATGCAATAAAGGTGCAGCAGTTATCATGGGTGACTTTAATATGCATATAGATTGGGCTAACCAAACTGGAAGCAATACGGTGGAGGAGGATTTCCTGGAGTGCATAAGGGATGGTTTTCTAGATCAATATGTCGAGGAACCAACTGGGGGGAGGCCATTTTAGACTGGGTGTTGTGTAATGAGAGAGGATTAATTAGCAATCTCGTTGTGCGAGGCCCCTTGGGAAAGAGTGACCATAATATGGTGGAATTCTACATTAGGATGGTTCAGCCATGAACTCATTGAATGGCGGTGCAGGCTAGAAGGGCCGAATGGCCTACTCCTGCACCTATTTTCTATGTTTCTATGTTTCTATGAAACAGTTAATTCAGAGACCGTGGTCCAGAACTTAAAGAAGGGTAACTTTGAAGGTATGAGGCGTGAATTGGCTAGAATAGATTGGCGAATGATACTTAAGGGGTTGGCTGTGGGTGGGCAATGGTAGACATTTAGGACCCAAGTTTCCACATGATTTGCGCCTGATTTTTAGGAGCAACTGGTGGAGAAGGGACTATCTTAGAAATCGCAATTCTCCACATTTCTTTTTCTGCAGTTCGAGTCAGTTAGAACAGTTTCACTTTGGAACAGAATTTTTTCTTCAAAAGGGGGCGTGTCCGGCCACTGACGCCTGATTTGAAAGTTTCCACAGTGAAAACGTACTCCAAACTAACTTAGAATGGAGCAAGTGAAGATTTTTGTAGAACTGAAAAAACCTTGTCTACACTTTAAAAAATCAGGCGCAGGTTACAAATTAGGCGTCGGGAACGAGGTGGGAGGGAAGGGAAGTCATTAAATTCTATAATAAATCCTTATTTATACTTATACAAATATTATACAAATAGATCCAACCTGAATAAACATTTATAAGCAAAGAAAAGATTAAATAAACCATCTTCCTACCCGTGTGAAAGTGCTTCAGGCAGGGAGAATGCTGCAGGAAGCCTCACAAGTTGAGGCAGCCGTTCGTTCCCGCGGGGGGGGGGGGGGGGGGGGGGAGGAAGCTGTTCCCGCGGTGGGGGGGGGGAGGAAGGAGACAGTGAGGAGGCTGCAAGAAGCCTCAGTGCTGATGTGCTGATGGCAATGTGCTTTTATTAAAAAATGTTCAAAAATTAAACAGCTACAAAGAACTACAAAAATGGCGGAGTGCCAATGTTTCCTTCACACTGCGCGTGGGCGAACGCTCCAACGCGCACGTGCAGGGTTGCCGGCAGGAAAAAAACTAATTTAAATGGTACCCACCCCCTCCCACTTACAAAATCGGCGCGAGTGTAGGCTCCGCCCCCTGGGCGCTGCGCCAAGCAGACATGGAGCTGCAGGGCGCTCCAGAATCGCCCGGTTTTTTTCCGGCGCCGTTTTCGGCACGAAAAACAGGTGCCCTGCTCGGAGGGGCGCCCGTTTTTTATCGTGTGGAAACTTGGGCCCTTAGAGACCGCATGGATGAATTACAATAATTGTACATCCCTGTCTGGCGTAAAAATAAAAAAGGGAAGGTGGCTCAACCGTGGCTATCAAGGGAAATCAGGGATAGCATTAAAGCCAAGGAAGTGACATACAAATTGGCCAGAAATAGCAGCGAACCCGGGGACTGGGAGAAATTTAGAACTCAGCAGAGGAGGACAAAGGGTTTGATTAGGGCAGGGAAAATGGAGTACGAGAAGAAGCTTGCAGGGAACATTAAGGCGGATTGCAAAAGTTTCTATAGATATGTAAAGAGAAAAAGGTTAGTAAAGACAAACGTAGGTCCCCTGCAGTCAGAATCAGGGGAAGTCATAACGGGGAACAAAGAAATGGCAAACCAATTGAACAAGTACTTTGGTTCGGTATTCACTAAGGAGGACACAAACAACCTTCCGGATATAAAAGTGGTCAGAGGGTCTAGTAAGAAGGAGGAACTGAGGGAAATCCTTATTAGTCGGGAAATTGTATTGGGGAAATTGATGGGATTGAAGGCCGATAAATCCCCAGGGCCTGATGGACTGCATCCCAGAGTACTTAAGGAGGTGGCCTTGGAAATAGCGGATGCATTGACAGTTATTTTCCAACATTCCATTGACTCTGGATCAGTTCCTATGGAGTGGAGGGTAGCCAATGTAACCCCACTTTTTAAAAAAGGAGGGAGAGAGAAAACAGGGAATTATAGACCGGTCAGCCTGACCTCAGTAGTGGGTAAAATGATGGAATCAATTATTAAGGATGTCATAGCAGTGCATTTGGAAAGAGGTGACATGATAGGTCCAAGTCAGCATGGATTTGTGAAAGGGAAATCATGCTTGACAAATCTTCTGGAATTTTTTGAGGATGTTTCCAGTAAAGTGGACAAAGGAGAACCAGTTGATGTGGTATATTTGGACTTTCAGAAGGTTTTCGAAAAGGTCCCACACAAGAGATTAATGTGCAAAGTTAAAGCACATGGGATTGGGGGTAGTGTGCTGACATGGATTGAGAACTGGTTGGCAGACAGGAAGCAAAGAGTAGGAGTAAGTGGGTACTTTTCAGAATGGCAGGTAGTGACTAGTGGGGTGCCGCAAGGTTCTGTGCTGGGGCTCCAGCTATTTACACTGTACATTAATGATTTAGACGAGGGGATTAAATGTAGTATCTCCAAATTTGCGGATGACACTAAGTTGGGTGGCAGTGTGAGCTGCGAGGAGGATGCTATGAGGCTGCAGAGTGACTTGGATAGGTTAGGTGAGTGGGCAAATGCATGGCAGATGAAGTATAATGTGGATAAATGTGAGGTTATCCACTTTGGTAGTAAAAACAGAGACAGACTATTATCTGAATGGTGACAGATTAGGAAAAAGGGAGGTGCAACGAGACCTGGGTGTCATGGTACATCAGTCATTGAAGGTTGGCATGCAGGTACAGCAGGCGGTTAAGAAAGCAAATGGCATGTTGGCCTTCATAGCAAGGGGATTTGAGTACAGGGGCAGCGAGGTGTTGCTACAGTTGTACAGGGCATTGGTGAGGCCACACCTGGAGTATTGTGTACAGTTTTGGTCTCCTAACTTGAGGAAGGACATTCTTGCTATTGAGGGAGTGCAGCGAAGGTTCACCAGACTGATTCCCGGGATGGCGGGACTGACCTATCAAGAAAGACTGGATCAACTGGGCTTGTATTCACTGGAGTTCAGAAGAATGAGAGGGGATCTCATAGAAACGTTTAAAATTCTGATGGGTTTAGACAGGTTAGATGCAGGAAGAATGTTCCCAATGTTGGGGAAGTCCAGAACCAGGGGTTACTGTCTAAGGATAAGGGGTAAGCCATTTAGGACCGTGATGAGGAGAAACTTCTTCACCCAGAGAGTGGTGAACCTGTGGAATTCTCTACCACAGAAAGTTGTTGAGGCCAATTCACTAAATATATTCAAAAAGGAGTTAGATGTAGTCCTTACTACTCGGGGGATCAAGGGGTATGGTGAGAACGCAGGAATGGGGTAATGAAGTTGCATGTTCAGCCATGGACTCATTGAATGGGCCTACTCCTGCACCTACTTTCTATGTTTCTATGTGATTCTCCAACTTTGCAATTCAATAAAAGCTAAAAGATAATATTTTAAATGAAACCTACCCAAAACAAATCTTTGAAAGCAACTGGAATGTGAATTTTCAAAAGTCTTTCGGTAAAAAGCCAAGAGGTTCACAGGATGGAGAGATCGGTGTACCTTGCCCCGATCCACTCCTGGTGTGCAGCGTACATGCTGGGACATTCAGTGAGCTGCAGCTGCTCAGGCAGCCTCCCGGAAAATTCTAGAACCTTGTCGGCTTGGAACATTCTGGAGACCAGCACATGCTCAGAATGCTCAATCTGATTAGAGCTCTGTAGGGAAATATATCCTGCTAAAATGCAGGCTTGTGCAGCAGGCTGCGGCCTTGTAGTAAGAACTTTAATTAATGCCTTAAAAGGCACAGAGGACAGTTCAGTGGGTAAATTTACTTGTTGTTGTGAAATATGTAACTTTTGAGTTTTTAATTTATTTTAATTGAATTTAATTTACGGAAGATGTAGGTATGGTTCTTAACGAATACGTTGCAACTATTTACACAAAGGAAAGGGGCAATGCAGATACTGTTATTGAGGAGGTGTGTGAAATTCTGGATGAAATAAATATAGTGAGAGAGGAGGTATTCATGGGTTTAGCGGCTTTGAAAGTGGCTAAGTCCCCAGGCCCGGATGAAATGCATCCCAGGCTGTTGAGCAAAGCAAAAGAGGAAATAGCAGAGGCCTTGACCATCATTTTCCAGTCCTCTTTGCCAGAGGATTGGAGGACTGCTAATGTGGTACCCTTGTTTAAGAAGGGAGAAAGGGATAGGCCGAGTAATTACAGGCCTGGCAGCCTAACTTCAGTGGTGGGAAAATTATTGGAAAAAGTCTTGAAGGACAAGATAAATCTATATTTAGAAAGGCAAAGATTAATCAGGGACAGTCAGCACAGATTTGTTAAGGGAAGATCGTGTTTGACGAACCTAATTGAATTTTTCGAGGAGGTAACCAGGAGGGTCGATGAGGGCAGTGCGTACGATGTAATGTATATGGACTTTAGCAAGGCTTTTGATAAGGTCCCACATGGCAGACTGGTCACGAAGGTAAAAGTCCATGGGATCCAGGGCAAAGTGGCAAGTTGGATCCATAGGAAGCAAAAGGTAATGGTTGATGGATGTTTTTTTGACTGGAAGGATGTTTCCAGTGGGGTTCCGCAGGGCTCAGTACTGGGTCCCTTGCTTTTTGTGGTATACATTAATGACCCAGATTTGAATATCGGGAGTATGATTAAGAAGTTTGCAGATGACACTAAAATTGGCTGTGTGGTTGATAATGAAGAGGAAAGTCTTGGGCTGCAGGAGGATATCTATCTACTGGTCAGGTGGGCAGAGCAGTGGCAAATGGAATTTAATCCAGAGAAGTGTGAGGTAATGCACTTGGAGAGGGCTAATAAGGAAAAGTTATACACATTAAATGGTAGGCCACTTAGAAGTGCAGATGAACAAAGGGACCTTGGAGTGCTTATCTATGGATCCCTGAAAGTAGCAGGCCAGGTGGATAAGGTGGTTAAGAAAGCATACGGAATGCTTGCCTTTATTGGCCGAGGCGCATAATACAAGAACAAGGAGGTTATGCTTAAATTGTATAATATACTGGTTAGGCCATAGCTGGAGTACTGCGTGCAGTTCTGGTCGCTGTATTATAGGAAGGACGTGATTGCACTAGAGAGGGTGCAGAGGAGATTTACGAGGATACTGCCTGGAATGGAGAATCTTAACTATGAGGACAGATTGGATAGGCTGGGTTTGTTCCCCTTGGAACAGAAGAGGCTGAGGGGAGACCTCATTGAGGTGTATAAGATTTTGAGGGACCTGGATGTAGTGGATAGCAAGGGCCTATTTGCATTGGCAGAAGAGTCTATTACGAGGAGGCATAGGTTTAAGGTGGTTGGTGGAAGGTTTCGAGGGGATTTGAGCGGAAACTTCTTCATCCAGAGGGTGGTGGGGGTCTGGAACTCGCTGCCTGAAAGGGTGGTAGAGGCAGAAACCCTCACCACATTTAAAAAGTACTTGGATGTGCACCTGAAGTGCTGTAACCTACAGGGTTACAGACCTAGAGCTGGTAATTGGGATTAGACTGGATAACCTCTTGTTGGACGGAGCAGATATAACGGTAAGTACTGCAGGGAATAGAATACGGCCAGGGTGATCTCCTGGACTAGTGTCGATCGCCTGGATGGGTCGGAGAGGAATTTCCCAGATTTTTTTTCCCCAATTGGCCTGGGTTTTTATCTGGTTTTTGCCTCTCCCAGGAGATCACATGGCTCCGGTTGGGGTGGAGTGTAGAATGTTTCAGTATAAGGGGAGTCGCAGTTGTGTGAGACGGACTGGTTGGGCTGGGTGCTCTTTACCTTTCCGCCATTGTTCATTGTTCATAGGTTTATATGTAACCTTCAGGGCTGCTGACCGAGGGCCGTGCGGCTCTTTGTCGGCCGGCACGGACACGAAGGGCCGAAATGGCCGCCTCCTGCGCTGTAAATTTCTATGTTTCTATGTTTTAGTGCTTTATTTAGCTTAACATAAAGTTCAGTTTGTGAGGAAAAAGTGATAGATGAAAACCTTTTGAAATTTCTAAAAAAAATTCAACCCAAAGTTACAGAGGGAAATTCAATTGTGAATGTTTACGTTGATGAATGATAAATGTGACATAAACGTGTGACAAAAATCATGATAACAGGAAGTGAGGTTTCTGAACAAGTGCATGCACAAGGCAAGCCTACGAAAATGGCCTTGCTTTTATTTGCCACTATTGTCTTCATATTGAACGTGTTGTCGTCTCCCAAATTTGTACCCATCTTTCCCGCAACTAGCGTATTTGAAGGCTTCCAATCCCCTTTCAGCTCCTGTCACAGCACTGAAACAGCCCTCATCAAAGACACAAGTGACATCTTATGTGATGGTGATCGTATTAAACTATCCCTCCACTTCCTTCTTGACCTGTCTGCAGCCTTTGACAGGGTTGACCACATCACCCTCCCACAATGCCTCTGCTCCATTTTCCAGCTGCTCGCGCATGGTTCCATTCCAATCTATTCACCATCATAGGCGGTCCCTCGAAGTGAGGATGACTTGCTTCCACACCAAAAAAGGATGAGTTCACAATGAAGGACCCGAACTCCATCCTGAAGGGTGGAAGATGCCTGTGGGTGGATTTTTTTTAACGTGGGGTGACCGTTGCACACCAGCCACCACACGGGGCTTGACAGAGCGAGGTCTTGGTCCAGTGGCAAGGGTTAACCAGGACGACTGGAGGCCAGCTCTGCTGCACGGACCTAGTGCGCTCACATATCGCAGTGTGGGCTGGGCCCGTGCTGCCTCTGGGCCCTCGCCCCGAACTTACGCCTCCCCTGGGCCCCGATCACATCCCTCCACAATCACTCGTTGCTCCTTCGTCCCGACCTCGCCGCTCCTGCTGTACCTGCCCACGCTCCAATCACCGACCTGGACCTTGATGACGTCACTCTTTGCTGCCGTCGCCCTCCTGCACCGGCTCGCGCTGTACCTCGCCGTGGTACACTGCCCATGGCCGCCGCTCGCGCTCTTTTCATGGCCCCTACCTGCCGCTGGTGTTCTCATGCAGGTCGGGGCAACCAATCTATTAAGTCAGAGCTAGACCCCCTCCTATTTCTCATCTACACGCTGCCCCTCGGCAACTGTGTCCAAAAACTGGTTGGGTTCCATATGTACCCTGACGATACCCAGCTCTGCCTCCCCACTGTTCTGTATGCGTAAATAACCATCAAACTGAGCCAGGAGAGTGCAACTTACTTTAACTGTGCTTTTATACAACCCAAACTGGAGTCTCAAACCGACATGAACCAGCATGAGTACAGCAACTGTGAATAGCTCCCGCAGGGTCCTAATGCTTGTCCCGTGAGCTGTAACAAACAAATAGAGCATGGACACAACATATTCTTCTCTTTAAAACCACAATCTATGTACAGACAAAGTCCTTGAGATAGCCAGGTGGTGGTCTGATTTGCTGAGCCCTCCATGGCCTCACTCCCTCCCGATCTCTGTAAACTTCTCCAGACCCTACACCCCTCCCTTTCTTCAGCCCCACAGCCTCCCTGAGATCTCTGCACTCCTCCAATTCTGGCCTCTTGTGCATGCACAATCTGCATCACTCTACCATCGGCGGCCGTGCCTTCAGCTGCCTGGGCCTTAAGCTCTGGAATTCCCTCCCTAAACCTCTCCCCCCTCGCTACCTCTCTCTTCTCCTTAAAGACACTCCTTAAAACAGCTCGAACTTCATCCTCACTCCTCATTAAAGTGATCGAAGTCATGATTCTCGTCTTAAAAGCCCAAGCTCATTGGCGTTAAACTGAAAAGATGGAGCAATATCGGGGGCTGTATAAACGCAAGTAATGGTTGCCACAGGCTTTTGTCACGACTTAAAGGGGAGGATAACTGATGCTGTAGCACCTTATTCTCAGCATTGCGGGCTGTGCAGCAGCCTCAACAGTTATAAGGAGGAGGACGAGGAGAAGGAGCAGTTATTTACAGATGCTGATGGCAGGGAGAGAGCCCGGGGGATTTCCGAGGAAGCTTTGCAAGGCATTGGTTTTGAAGGTGGAGAGAAGGCGGGCGGTCCTGTACCCGCCAACTGGCAGGAGGCCACAAGTCTGCTGGACTATGTGGAGAGAGGTGGCACATCACATTACAGCCAGCACTGTGGTCCCCAGGTCCCACGCCCAGGGCAGGAGGATGTTTAATGAGCTCGCACGGGTGGTCAGGCTGAGGGAAGGCTGCAACAAATGCTACATACCACCATCTGCACCACAAGCTTCACACACTGCTCAATGCACCACATCCCAAGCACTCACCCACCCAACAATCTCTACCCAGCAACACCCACACCCACATCTCGCACCTTGCACACATTAGGGTCATTAGTTATTAGAATTCACGTGATATGTTTATAGATAAATGAATTAATTGCGTTTGGAATATTTTGCGGTCTCTCTCATTTCACCCTATCGCTCAGTAGGACACTGCGATATGGCGTGAGACAGGGATTGTATGACGGGGATACGGTTCATTCATGTGACTCAGAGTCTGAAAAACTGGCCATGGACAGCCCGTCCGGAAAGCTGATTGTCTCGCTCCCTCCGCCGAGGAAGTGTTGTAGGCTGACACTTTTCAGAAATAATTCTGCAGGTTTGTACTTGCTGCAGTACTCCCTGACACCAAAGAACCTTGAAATGAATAAAGAAAACTCTTGCAGTAGAATGAAGTCGCACACAGCAAATTAAACAATTATTTTGCTTCGGTCTTCACAGTGGAAGACACAAAAACCATGCCAAAAATTGCTGGTCACAGGAATGTGGGACGGGAGGACCTTGAGACAATCACTATCACTAGGGGGGTAGTGCTGGACAGGCTAATGGGACTCAAGGTAGACAAGTCCCCTGGTCCTGATGAAATGCATCCCAGGCTATTAAAAGAGATGGCGGAAGTTATAGCAGATGCATTCGTTATAATCTACCAAAATTCTCTGGACTCTGGGGAGGTACCAGCGGATTGGAAAGCAGCTAATGTAACGCCTCTGTTTAAAAAAGGGGGCAGAAAAAAGGCAGGTAACTATAGGCCGGTTAGTTTAACATCTGTAGTGGGGAAAATGCTTGAAGCTATCATTAAGAAAGAAATAGCAGGACATCTAGAGAGGAATAGTGCAATCAAGCAGACACAGCATGGATTCATGAAGGGGAAATCATGTTTAACTAATTTACTGGAATTCTTTGAGGATATAACGAGCATGGTGGATAGAAGTGTACCGATGGATGTGGTGCATTTAGATTTCCAAAAGGCATTCGATAAGGTGCCACACAAAAGGTTACTGCAGAAGATAAAGGTACGCGGAGTCAGAGGAAATGTATTAGCATGGATAGAGAATTGGCTGGCGAACAGAAAGCAGAGAGTCGGGATAAATGGGTCCTTTTCGGGTTGGAAATCGGTGGTTAGTGGTGTGCCACAGGGATCGGTGCTGGGACCACAACTGTTTACAATATACAGAGATGATCTGGAAGAGGGGACAGAGTGTAGTGTAACAAAATTTGCAGATGACACAAAGATTAGTGGGAAAGCGGGTTGTGTAGAGGACACAGAGAGGCTGCAAAGAGATTTAGATAGGTTAAGCGAATGGGCTAAGGTTTGGCAGATGGAATACAATGTCGGAAAGTGTGAGGTCATCCACCTTGGAGAACAAAAACAGTAAAAGGGAATTTTATTTGAATGGGGAGAAATTACAACATGCTGAGGTGCAGAGGGACCTGGGGGTCCTTGTGCATGAATCCCAAAAAGTTAGTTTTCAGGTGCAGCAGGTAATCAGGAAGGCAAATGGAATGTTGGCCTTCATTGCGAGAGGGATGGAGTACAAAAGCAGGGAGGTCCTGCTGCAACTGTATAAGGTATTGGTGAGACCGCACCTGGAGTACTGCGCGCAGTTTTGGTCACCTTACTTAAGGAAGGATATATTAGCTTTGGAGGGGGTACAGAGACGATTCATGAGGCTGATTCCGGTGATGAGGGGGTTACCTTATGATGATAGATTGAGTAGACTGGGTCTTTACTTGTTGGAGTTCAGAAGGATGAGGGGTGATCTTATAGATATATTTAAAATAATGAAAGGGATAGACAAGATAGAGGCAGAGAGGTTGTTTCCACTGGTGGGGGAGACTAGAACTAGGGGCACAGCCTCAAAATACGGGGAGCCAATTTAAAACCGAGTTGAGAAGGAATTTCTTCTCCCAGAGGGTTGTGAATCTGTGGAATTCTCTGCCCAAGGAAGCAGTTGAGGCTAGCTCATTGAATGTATTCAAGTCACAGATAGATAGATTTTTAACCAATAAGGGAATTAAGGGTTACGGGGAGCGGGCGGCTAAGTGGAGCTGAGTCCACGGCCAGATCAGCCATGATCTTATTGAATGGCGGAGCAGGCTCAAGGGGCTAGATGGCCTACTCCTGTTCCTAATTCTTATGTTCTTATGTTCAAAACCCTGTCAGATCCGAGTGATTGGTGATGATCCCTTTAACTAGTGTCGCTGGAGCCGGCTTCCTGCTGCTGCACGCCACATGAAGCTGTCATTGTTTTCTCCAGTTGCTAAGTTCATTGGCTGTAACCAGTGCAGCGCGTGCTATCTACAGGATGTACTGCAGCAACTCGACACGGCTTCTTTGGGCATAGTGAGCGTTGCACATTCACTGACGTCACCCTCTCTGTGATGGCGCAGTCCCCGGCGACCGCATTTAATGGCAGCGCTACCGGCACGTGGTGCTGGAACCGGCATCAGGTGGTGTTAAAACTCTCAATGGCATTTTAGCACCATCTTGTGGCACAAACCACACGAATTTCTCACCCAATGGGGCCGAAATTGATCAACTCACCGCCGACTGCCACCCATTGCTGCCGACATTCCTCTGAAAGATCCGGCCAGTGCCACTTTCGGGATGGCCTGGAGTGGGTTGGAAAGAGCTGCCAGGAAGCGGCCGCTGATGTCAGCGGACGGTCAAGTGACGTAACTGAGCTCCTGCCCGCCGAGCTCCCATACTGATGCGGGCGGGAGGCGGCGGCAGGACTTGGGACGGACTGCTGCGAGGAGGCTGGTGTGTCCCCAACGGTAAGTATAAAGATCCTGAAAAAAAGGTGAGTGAACATTTTATATATTTTTTTCCACAGCTCCTGTATGGGGCTCCCCGGAAGGTCTGTTTATAGTTTTTTAAATATTTTACTTGATGAATTTTGTTTCCAGGTCTTCAACCCTCCGTGGGCCCGACTCCATCCTCGGCGGCACTCGGGTGGCAAGCGCCTCTGCCGCTGAGATTGGGAGCTCCCGCCGACTGCCGCCCAGATTGGTGGCATACGTCGTCCATTTGCCACCCGCCAACCCTCGAGGGACCTCGGCGATGAATATCCCGCCCAAAGTACCGTCCGGTACCTCGATGGCCATCGGCGGCACTTGGGCGGGCAGAGGCCTTGATCAAAATCGGCTCCAATATCTTTGGCCAAGCTTTTGATTACCTGGTCTAATATCTCCAATGGGGCCCGGTGTGGTTGTGCAACTTGTTGCTCATTGCTCTGTCTGTGTTTCCTGATCAGCTTCAATCTCTCTCTCTTTCCCCTGAACTCTCCTAGTTCTCCTCCTTGCTTTGTCTTATGTTACTGTACTAATAATACAGCGGCCTGGACTAATACTCCAGAAAACGTGAGTTCAAATCCTTCTGTGGCCTCTTGAGAATTTGAACTCAGTTTAAAACAAATTCTGGAAATAAAAAGCTGGTAACAGTAAATGTGACCATGAAGCTGTCGGCAAGTGTACAGACCCAACTGGTTCATGAATGTCCTTTAGGGAAGCAAACCAGCTGTCATTATCCAGTCTGGCCGATACGAGACTCCCATCCCACATCAAAGTGGTTGAATCTTACATTCCCTCTGAATCGGCCTGGCAAGCAGTCACTTGCACTAAACCGTCAAAGAAAAACAAGAATCAAACCAGGTCATTCACTTTGCTGTGACCCAGGCATTGACTTGTAAGAAATAGGAGCAGGAGTCGGCCATTCGGCCCCTCGAGCCTGCTCCGCCATTCAATAAGATCATGGCTGATCTGATCTTGGCCTCAGCTCCACTTCCCTGCCCGCTCCCCATAACCCTTGACTCCCTTATCGTTCAAGAATCTGTCTATCTCCACCTTAAATATATTCAATGACCCAGCCTCCACAGCTCTCTGGGACAGAGAATTCCAAAGATTCACCACCCTCTGAGAAAAGAAATTCCTCCTCATCTCCGTTTTAAATGAGACTATGCCCCCTTGTTCTAGATTTCCCCACAAGGGGAAACATCCTCTCTGCATCCACCCTGTCCAGCCCCCTCAGAATCTCATAAGTTTCAATAAGATCACCTCTCATTCTTCACCAATAAGTACAGGCCATAACAAAGGCACACCAAGCCCAGTCAACCTGCAAAGTCCCCTCACTAACACCTGGGGGCAAGTACCTCTCCCCCACCTACAAGGCACAAGGCAGCAGTGTGATGGAATACTCTCAGCTTCAACAACACTCAGTAAGCTCAACACCATCTCGGACAAAGCAGTCCACAAGATCAGCATTTCATGCACTAGCCCAAACACTCACTCCCTCCACCACCGGCGCACCGTGGCTACAGTGTGCACCATCTACAAGATGCACTGCAGCAACTCGCCAAGGCTTCTTCAGCAGCACCTCCCAAACCCGCGACCTCCGTTACCTAGAAGGACAAGGGCAGCAGGCGCATGGGAATACCACCACCTCCAAGTTCCTCTCCAAGTCACATACCATCCCAACTGAGAAATATATCGGCCGTTCCTTCATCGTCGCTGGATCAAAATCCTGGAACTCCCTCCCTAACAGCACTGTGGGAGCACCTTCACCACACGGACTGCAGCGGTTCAAGAAGGCAACTCACCACCACCTTCTCAAGGGGCAATTAGGGATGGGCAATAAATGCTGGCCATGCCCACATCCTGGGAATTAATTTTTTAAAAGATGGGAGGGTGTAATTGGCATGTCGGTGTGGTTGGCATGGTGGAGAAGAGGCCACCAATGGCTGCGGGCTTCATTTGGCGGTGTGGAGAGGGGTGGCAGGAGTGGTGGTGGTGGCAACTGTGTGGAAAATGTAATCCTGAGTAGCTCCCTTCCCATTCCCTCCCCCAGTCACTGGGCGCTGTATAAATGATAGTTGTTGTTGATATTATTGTTTTCGTGTCTATGTTTTTGTAATGTGTTTGCTTCATTGCTATTAAGAACTAGTTGGTTTATTAACAAAGGTTTAACAATCCCACGACACATTACCAGTTCATCCACTGGCTCACAACTGCATACCTCATCGTGGATGACCGAGACCCAACTGGCTGGGGTTTTATTGAGTCTTGTGACCATCACATGACTGGCTAAGCCATTCGCTATGCAACAGCTCTACAAACCTGTGAGCATACTTGCAGGTGCACACATTACATTGTCCAATGTTTTATGATTTAGTTCCTTATTAGTTGTGCTCCACTGAAAAGGGGGCACTGTTGTTGGTCTGATGACACAGTGTTTCCTTATGGGTTTATTACAATAGACAGCCAGTTCAAAGGTTGAGATTCGGGTCAGTGCTTGGCATCGCACCGTGCTTTTCTGTGGAAAAAGTTGTAAATCAGATGATTTTGCCGACTCCAGTTTTGCGGGCAAGACTTTGTGCAATGCTCTTTACTTCACTCAGCAATTCTGCTCAATGTCAGGATAGAGCAGTTAAAATTGGACAGCTGAGAGTTACCTTCAGGATTAAAATGGTGTTTCAAAGAGTTACACGTTGTAAGCGGGGCTGGGAACTGGGTAGTATCATGGGTTGGAAATCCGGCCTGTTAACCTGTGTCACCGAGCTGCTGATTCAACCCAACACAAAGCATGTTGTGCCATAAAGCTTCAAAGCAAAATCGAGTGATCTTTGTCCACCTGGTAGGGCTCACAATATAAAATTCCCCTCAATCGAACACCAGTTGCCAATAAATTAGCAATCAAGCTCAGGGAAGCTTGTGCATCGTGGTGGAGTTGAGGCCAAAATCAGATCAGCCATGATCTCATGGAATAGTGGAGCAGGCTCGAGGGGCCGAATGGCCTATGCTACTCACCACATTTAAAAGATGCTTGGTTGTGCACTTAAAGTGCCGTAACCTGCAGGGTTACGGACCTGGAGCTGGTAATTGGGATTAGACTGGATGACCTTTTGTTGGCCGGCGAGATATGATGGCAAGTACTGCAGTGAATTGAATACGGCCAGGGTGATCTCCTGGACTAGTTTCAATCGCTTGGATGGGTCGGAGAGGAATTTTCCCAATTTTTTTTTCCCCAATTGGCCTGGGTTTTTGCCTCTCCCAGGAGATCACATGGCTCCGGTTGGAGTGGAGTGTAGAATGTTTCAGTACAAGGGGTGTCGCAGTTGTGTGAGGCGGACTGGTTGGGCTGGGTGCTCTTTGCCTTTCCGTCATTGTTCATAGGTTTATATGTGGCCTTCAAGGCTGCTGACCGTGGGCCGTGCGGCTCTTTGTCGGCCGGTGTGGACACGATGGGGCGGAATGGCCTCCTTCTGCGCTGTAAATTTCTATGTTTCCTGCTCCTGCTCCTATTTCTTGTGTTTGGGGAAGTGAGTTTTCCATTTGGAGTAGTAGATGTGAGGTCCTGTTGTAGGTCCCAAAAGAATGCAGGGAGCTTTCCACTGGGTCTGACCTGCCAGCTTTTGAAGTAAAGTATGGAAATGGTTTGTTTCTTCAGTGCCAACGTACCTCACCTTGATGAGCATGAAGAAAATCACAGGTTGAATAAATAAGCTTTCCGTTGTTTATTTACAGAATTGGATTATATTTGTGTTTCATTTACCTCCCAATGCTGCTCGGAGGGAGTTGGCAGATAACGGTCCTGGAGGGAAGGTAGAGTCAGGAACTTGAAGGGACTGAGTGTAACGTAGCCAAGTTTGCTGACGATGCAAAGTTGGGAGGAACAGCAATGTGCGAGGAGGACACAAAAAATCTGCAAAAGGACATAGACAGGCTAAGTGAGTGGGCAAAAATTTGGCAGATGGAGTATAATGTCGGAAAGTGTGAGGTCATGCACTTTGGCAGAAAAAAAATCAAAGAGCAAGTTATTATTTAAATGGAGAAAGATTGCAAAGTGCTGCAGTACAGTGGGACCTGGAGATACTTGTGCATGAAACACAAAAGGATAGTATGCAGGTACAGCAAGTGATCAGGAAGGCCAATGGAATGTTGGCCTTTATTGCAAAGGGGATGGAGTATAAAAGCAGGGAAATCTTGCTACAGTTATACAGGGTATTGGTGAGGCCACATCTAGAATACTGCATACAGTTTTGGTTTCCATATTTACGAAAGGATATACTTGCTTTGGAGGCAGTCCAGAGAAGGTTTACTCGGTTGATCCCAGGGATGAGGGAGTTGACTTATGAAGGAAGGTTGAGTAGGTTGGGCCTCTACTCATTGGAATTCAGAAGAATGAGAGGTGATCTTATCAAAACATGTAAGATTATGAGGGGACTTGATAAGGTGGATGCAGAGATGATATTTCCACTGATGGGGGAGACTAGAACTAGAGGGCTTGATCTTAAAATAAGGGGCCACCCATTTAAAACAGAGATGAGGAGAAATTTCTTCTCTGTGGAGTGTGAATCTATGGAATTCACTGCCTCAGAGAGCTGTGGAAGCTGGGACATTGTCTACCTCTGTCTTAAATTTATTCTATGTATAAACAAAGAGTCTGACTGGAAACTGTGAGCTCAAAGTAAAGTGTGACCTAAGTCTTTTATTGCAGGTCTCCAGAGTGCCTCTCCAGCCTGTGAGGCCTCCTTAAGTACCTGTGCTCCAAGGGATTATGGGATCCCTTGGGACTTCAGGGGAAGAGCCCTCTGGTGGCTGTACAAAGTATATATAAGTTTACATATGTAACAGACAGTTTCTTAACCAATAAGGGGTTACAGGGAGTGGGCAGGGAAGTGGACCTGAGTCCATGATCGGATCAGCCATGATCGTATTAAATGGCGGAGCAGGCTCAAGGGGCTGTATGGCCTATTTCTTATGTTTTTATGTTATCAATAAGCACGGCCATGTTCTAAGCAGTACTGGTCCGGGCTGCCATAGAATTAACCAGAACTGGGGGAAATAAGTAAGAAAAAAGCTGGGCCGTGTCTGGGAGAAAAATAATTTCCTTGGAGCCGATTTTGGTGAAATTACCGCCGGCTGCTACCGAGTTTTCTCGGCAGTCTCCCTGTGTTTTTGGTACTGTCCCGTCCGAGCGAGTTTGGTCAGGCGTCACGCCGGCGGGGAGAGAAGGCCGTTGCGGAGTGTCCGCCGGCCTGCAACGCCGACAAAAGTCCTCCCGCCTGCTCCCTCACCAGATTGGTGCAGGCGGTCCTCTGCTCCGGCAGCAGAAGAGACCGCTGTGTGGAGGAAGGTCTTACCTGGACGGTAAGTATGAAGACCTGCAAGAAAAGGTTAATGCACTGGTTTTCGTCATTTCTTTTGCAGCGATTTCATTGGATAGGGTCCTCTGAAGGATTTGTAATTTTTTTTTTTCATTTGTTGAACAAAGCGTTACTTTGCCGAGGATCACATTTGCTGCCCAGAATCCGACCTACCACCGGCTGCTGCCAAGAATCGCCGTATAATGCCCATTTTCCCACCAAAATTCTGTGCAAAGTACCGTTAGCATCTTAGCGGTCCTTTCGATGGTACAAGGGAGGAACTTAGGTTTGACCAAACTCGGGCCCCTTGATTATACATAAAATCTGAGAATTGGCTGAAAAGATGACCGTGGAAGTCCTCGCTCAGCAGGTTTCAGTTTCTTCACTCTGACAGACATCTCCCAGGGGACCTGATGTTCTTAATCAAGCCAGGGCAATGTCGCCAAGCCTTTATTTTACTGCACCAGTTAGAAAATCCAGGCTCCAATTTCATTCAAGATGTTTATATTTTCTTCCATTTCCAGTGTTGCCCGTACTTGCACTATTGAGTTAACTTATTAATTGTACACAATTGGTTTTTGATATAGGATTCAGGGTGATTGGGGGAGAGAGAGAGGGAGGGCCTCTCTTAATCTCCCCTCCCTTCCCTTCATCTGAATAAGGTACATGAAACAATTTATTGACTTTAGAAATTGTTTTGAGTGCTGGCCACACTTCAAGAGAGGGCAATCGATAGATCAACTGTGGTGGCAATGGTACTATTATACTGGGGCAGGAACCAGGCTGGCAGTTTGATGTTATGCCGCAGAGCAGCGAGATTAGAGCTGTGACTGTGCTCCAAGTGTAATGTATTTGCTGCATGGGCACTTTGCTTAAGAATTCATAGCAACACATTGCTATTAAGAACTAGTTGGTTTATTCACAAAGGTTTAACGATCACACTACTCATTACCAGTTCATCTACTAGGCTCACGTAAGGACATTAGAAATAGGAGCAGGAGTAGGCCACATGGTCCCTCGAGGTTGTTCCGCCATTCAATAAGACCATGGCTGATCTGATCTTGGCCTCAACTCCACTTCCCCGCCCGCTCCCTATAAACCCTTGACTCCCTTATCGTTCAAATATCTGTCTATCTCAGCCTTAAATATATTCAATGACCCAGCCCCCACAGCTCTCTGGGGTAGAGAATTCCAAAGATTCACAACCCTCAGAGAAAAAATTCCTCCTCCTCTCCATTTTAAATGGATGACCCCTTATTCTAAAACTATGCCCCCTAGTTCTAGATTCTCCCACGAAGGGAAACATCCTCTCTGCATCTGCCCTGTCAAGCCCCCTCGGAATCTTATACGTTTCAATAAGATTGTAACTGCATACCTCATCGTGAATGACCTCGACCCAACTGACTGGGGTTTTATTGAGTCTTGTGAACATCACGTGACTGGCTAAGCCACTCACAATGCAACAGCTCTACAACTATTTTAATAGAACATTAACTCAAGTTCCCCCTTTTGGCAAGGGCACTGGAACCCACAAATTTCCAAATAAAACTTTAACAGAAAATTAAATAAAAATATGGAATGTTTCACGAATTTGCGTGTCATCCTTGTTGAGCATACTCACAGGTGCATACACTACACCAGATGTTATATATGTAGACTATAGATATACTCTCTGTGTAGTCACTGTATAGTTGCATAAGATGGAGACTTGTTACCTGATGTATGATCAATAAGGTTTACACTGTGTATATACTATGCTGGCACCACTAGAGGGTGCAACTGGTGGAGACCGGGGTTTCCTGCCCTGGTGGCAGGGGCTGTATAAAAGGGGAGCCACAATGCTTGTGTCTCACTCTGGAGTTACAAATAAAAGGACCAAGGTCACTAGAATTTGAATACAACACATTGCCTCGTGGAGTCATTCATAGGTACATCACAGACATAATACCAAGGATGCCTCACTATAAGATAAGCAGACACACTGAGCATCATGGAACAGAAAGGTTAACCCAACTGGGATAGAAAGTGATGAATAAGGAACAAAATCCAAAACAGCAGCACAAGCAGAACAGATTAAAGATTACCTGCTGTGTACGGGACAGGTTTTAATGAAAGTGCCAGGAGGATATGAGAGGGTCATGAGATTAAAAGTCAACCTGTATAACAAAGGGACCAAATAGAAACATAGAAACATAGAAAATAGGTGCAGGAGCAGGCCATTCGGCCCTTCGAGCCTGCACCACCATTCAATAAGACCTTGGCTGATCATTCACCTTATTACCCCTTTCCTGCTTTCTCTCCATACCCCTTGATCCCTTTAGCTGTAAGGGCCATATCCAACTCCCTCTTGAATATATCTAACGAACTGGCATCAACAACTCTCTGCAGAAGAGAATTCCACAGGTTAACAACTCTCTGAGTGAAGAAGTTTCTTCTCATCTCAGTCCTAAATGGCCTACCCTTTATCCTAAGACTGTGACCCCTGGTTCTGGACTTCCCCAACATCGGGAACATTCTTCCTGCATCTAACCTGTCCCGTCCCATCAGAATTTTTATAACTTGAAGAACAACTCCCTCAAAAGTACAGACGACTGTTTCTCTGATATGTTGCAGTGACCAAGAGGCTATTTGACAAAAGAGAAACCAAATTAATAAACACAAACACAACAACAACAACAAATGTTATTTATATAAGAACATAAGAAATAGGAACAGGAGTCGGCCAATCGGCCCCTCGAGCCTGCTCAGCCATTCAATAAGATCATGGCTGATCTGATCATGGACTCAGCTCCACTTCCCCGCCTGCTCCCCATAACCCTTCACTCCCTTATCGCTCAAATATCTGTCTATCTCCACCTTAAATATATTCAATGACCCAGCCTCCACAGCTGTCTGGGGCACAGATTTACAACCCTCTGAGAGAAGAAATTCCTCCTCATCTCAGTTTTAAATGGGCGGCCCCCTATTCTGAGACTATGTCCCCTAGTTTTAGTTTCCCCTAGGAGTGGAAACATCCTCTCTGCATCCCCCTCATTATCTTATATGTTTTGATAAGATCACCTCTCATTCTTCTCAACTCCAATGAGTATAGACCCAACCTGCTCAACTTTTCTTCATAAGTCAACCCCCTCAACTCCAGAATCAACCGAGTGAACCTTCTCTGAACAGCCTCCAATGCAAGTATATCCTTACTTAAATTCAGAGACCAAAACTGTACGCAGTACTCCAGGTGTGGCCTCACCAATACCCTGTACAGTTTTAGCTGGACTTGCTATTTATCGAGCGCCTTTAATGTAATAAAAGGTCCCAAAGTGTTTCACTGCAGTGTTGCACAGCTGGAACCAAGTAAAAATGGTAAATGCTAGAAAGACACACAGCAGGTCAGTCGGAATCCGTGAAGGGACAGGACAACTGGAATCAAATTCCTGGTTAGGAATGTGTAAGGTCCCAGGTGTTGTGTATAGAAGAACTCCACAAGGCTGAGTACTGTGAGCTAAACTTAGTGTGACCTTGGTCTTTATTACAACTCCAAGGTGCCTGAACAACATGGCAGCCAACCTTCTATACTGGCCCTGCACGTGTGAGCAGGTGACCATTAGGACTCCAACAGTCGCGCCCTCTAGTGGCAAGTATTACATAGTTACATACATAACACCAGGTACCAGCAGTTAGCGTGCGACATTATGGGTCACCAAACAAACTCCAAGTGCCAGGGAGAATACAAGAGATGAAGCACTTCACAACCGAAAATCCGCTGACATAAAACAACTGTGCTTCTCCCACAGAGCCATTGTCAGCCCTCAGCGCAGTAACGCCGTGAATGTGGAGCACTCGAAAGAACTCAGCCCAGACTACATTCGAAAAAGCAACCGAGAAAGGTGAGACAGATGGACAGGCTCCCAACACATTCACAGATCTATCGGCAAATATGAAGTAACATGTTTTGTAAGATTAGGGAAACCACACGCTTTAGAACACATTTCTGAAGTTACAAACCGTTCAAATGATGCGGTGAGATTTTAAATGAAATAGAGCAGCTGAGGGACTTCAGTGAACAGACTGATTCAAGACGGCAGCACAAGTAGACAAAGCCATGAATAGGCAAAGGGAATCCTTGGTTTTGTGTCTTGAAGCAGAGAATACAGGCCGAAGAGCTCATGCTGAACTTGTGGAGTGTCAGCTGTGGCTCAGTGGGCAGCACACTCGCCTCTGAGTCAGAAGGTTGTGGGTTCAAGTCCCACTCCAGGGACTTGAGCACAAAAATCTAGGCTGACACTTCCAGTGCAGTGCTGAGGGAGCGCTGCACTGTCGGAGGTGCCGTCTTTTGGATAAGATGTTAAACCGAGGCCCCGTCTTCTCTCTCAGGTGGACTTAAAAGATCCCATGGCACTATTTTGAAGAAGAGCAGGGGAGTTATCCCCGGTGTCCTGGGGCCAATATTTATCTCTCAATCAACATAACAAAAACAAATTATCTGGTCATTATCACATTGCTGTGTGTGGGAGCTTGCTGTGCACTAGTTGGCTGCTGCATTTCCTACATTACAACAGTGACTGCACTTCAAAAGTACTTCATTGGCTGTAAAGCGCTTTGAGATGTCCGGTGGTCGTGAAAGGCGCTATATAAATGCGAGTCTTTCTGTTCTTTCTTCATGCAAGAGCTTAGTTAGGCTGCGGCAAGAGTGTGGCGTGCAATGTGTAGTCACTCAGTTTGGGGACAAGAAAGAACTAGAAAAGGTACAGCAGACATTCGCTCGATGGGACCAGGGCTGAGGATCACCATTGTGATAACAGAAAAGCTCGAGCTGACAATATTAAGGGCTGACCAAATGGAGATCTTCAAGAATTTGAAGGGTTATGCAAAGTTGATGGAGCACGAATTCAAAATAATATCAAAAAATATTTCAGGAAAATGCCTTTACACAGAGGATGGTTAGCATGAATCATTGTTGGAACAGGGTCCATCAGCCCTTTGAAAATGTCATTGGAGACTTCATTGAAAAGGAAATGGCGCTGAGTACCTCGAGTCGCGTCGCCGAGAACATGCAGAAAGCAAGCGGAAGGAGCGTGCGGCAAACCAGACTCCCACCCACCCTTTCCTTCAACCACAGTCTGTCCCACCTGTGACAGAGACTGTAATTCCTGTAGTGGACTGTTCAGTCACCCAAGAACTCACTTTTAGAGTGGAAGCAAGTCTTCCTCGATTTCGAGGGACTGTCGATAATGATGACAGCAGAGTGGAATTCGACTCGGCAGCTCAGAAGCAGATCACCAGTGCATACCCAATAAGCCAAAAGGTCTCTCTCTATCCTGTAACGTTCCATGATTTTATGACTAATTCAATCAAATTTAGTAAGCATTATTGTGGAGAGAATAATGTGATTATAAGACTTATATACAGAATACTGGATACTGGAGAATGATTTACCATTCTGTACCCCAATCAGGGGGTCCAGATGATAAAACTCCAGAAGGCTATTAAACATGTCATAAGAGCCAATTGATATTTGATTTCTAACCATTCTTTAACCAACTTCAAACCCTCGGTTATATTCCAGTCTCTAACTGACTCCTGGATTTTCAGTATTCTGTATATAAGCTATCTGATTCCCTCGATTAGATTGCAGCCTGCAACTAACACCGAGGTGTTTAATAATAAGGATTTACTGGAATGATATCAGAACTGAGAGGTCAGAACTATCAGGAAAGATTGAACAATCGGAGGTGCTTTTCTCCAGAACAGTGAAGACTGATGGGTGACCCGATTGAGCGCTTTAGATTATGAAGAGATTTGATAGGTCGACATAGGCCAGATGTTTCCACTTGTAGGGGAAACTGGAACTATAATAACAATATCATAAGAAATAGGAGTCGGCAATTCAGCCCCCTCAAGCCTGCTCCGCCATTTAATAAGATCATGACTGATCTGATCTTGGCCTCAGCTCCACTTCCATAAGAACATAGGAACATAATAACAGTAGTGTTATGGGACCATAAATATAAGATAGTGACTAATAAATTCTTTTGGGAATTCAGGAGAAACTTCTTTACCCAGAGAGTGGTGAGAATGTGGAACTCGCTGCCACAGGGAGGGGTTGAGGCGAATAGTATCAATGTATTTAAGGGGAGGCTGGACAAACACATGGGGGAGAAGGGAATAGAGGGTCATGCTGATAAGGTGAGATGACAAGGAGTGGGGGAAGCCTGGTGTGGAGCATAAACGCCGGCACAGACCAGTTGGGCCGAATGGCATGTTTCTGTGCTGTACACTCTACGTAAATCTGTAATTATTCCACATGTATTTGCTTCATGGGTTCTTTGCTTAAGAATTCACAGCAACACATTGCTATTAAGAACTAGTTGGTTTATTAACAAAGGTTTAACAATCACACTACACATTACCGGTTCATCCACCAGGCTCGCAAACACCTGCCCCATCGTGGATCCCCCGAACCCAACTGGCTGGGGTTTTATTGAGTCTTGTGAACATCACGTGACTGGCTCAGCCACTCCCAACTCAACAGCTTGACAAACCTGTGAGCATACTATGGAATGGATTACTGAAGAAAAGGCGCTGAATTCAATTTTTTACCAGCAAGACAGTGTAGGAGAATGTAATGAACATTGCAGTGTGTTGCTTCTGTAGCACATTGTGCAAAGCTCTGGGCTCTATATTACAAAAAGGATATCGAGGCACTGCAGAAGGAACAAACAAGATTTACAAGGGTGATACCAGAACGGAGAGGTTATTGATCAGGAAAGACTGAATGTGCTGGACCTAATAGAGGTCTTTAAAATTCTAGATGTGGAAAAGATGTTTCCACTTGTGGGGGAGTCAAAAATTATGGGCCATAAATATAAGATAGTCACTAATAAATCCAATAGGGAATTCAGGAGCAACCTCTTTACCCAGAGAGTGGTGAGAATGTGGAACTCGCTGCCACAGGGAGTGGTTGAGGTGAATAGCAGTGTTATGTATGCAATAAAGGTTCAAACTGAGTACTGTTTAACTAAGCAAGGTACAACCTTGGCTCTGCTTTATTCAGGCCCAAAGTGCCTGACTCTCAAAATAGCTGGCCTTTTATACCAGAGCAGTGCCATGTGCGTGCTGCTAAGTGGCTTCCAACAATTCCGCCATCTGGTGGCTACAAACAGAATATACATACATGACAAGCAGAGATGCACTTTAGGGGCAAGCTAGATAAGTTAGAAACATAGAAAATAGGTGCAGGAGTAGGCCATTCGGCCCTTCTAGCCTGCACCGCCATTCAATGAGTTCATGGCTGAACATGCAACTTCAGTACCCCATTCCTGCTTTCTCACCATACCCCTTCATGAGGAAGGAAGGATGAGGAGGGTTGAGGGGGTTCTAAGAGGACGAAACATTGAGCAGAAGTGAGTCACGGCCTCCACAGCAAACCAGCGGGAGAAACGTGGAGCTGGTCCCAACGACCTCCTCACCGTCTGTCACTGAGCTCCAGGCAGAGTCACAACTAGACACAGAAAGAATGAAAGGAAGACTTGCCTTTCTATAGCCCCTTTCATGACTTCAGGACATCCTAAAGCGCTTTACAGCCAATAAAGTATTTTTGGAAGTGTTGTAATGTAGGAAACGTGGCAGCGAACTTGCCCACAATAAACTCCCACAAACAGCGAAGCAATCACGACCAGAAAATCTGTTTTAGTGATGTTGGTTCAGGAATAAATATTGGCCAGGACACTGGGGAGAACTCCCCTGCTCTTCAAAATGATGCCATGGGATCTTTTACGTCCACCTGAGAGAGCAGACGGAGCCTGAGTTTAATGCAAAAGACGGCACTTCTGACAGTGCAGCACTCCCTCGGTACTGCACGGATGTTTAAGCCTAGTCTCTGTAGTGGGACTTGAACCCACAACCTGCGGCAGCAAGCTTCACATTCTCGCCACACTTTGACTCGAGGCAGTTGGGGAAGAGGGAGTATCCGGGGCAATTGCGGGGTTTGGAGACGAGACATAACTCGTCCAAAAAAAACTGTGAGAGAGATGGCCATCCAGATCACCTGCACAGCAGTTGCACTGATAGGCTGCAGGGATGGTGAGCTCATCCTGACTGCGACAATTACAAACATTGTCTCCATCCCTCCGCACAAGCATAATCGGTACAATCTTTTTCTGATCCAAGTTTCTGTTTCTATTTCTGGTGCACAGGAAATCTATCCCCCAGGACTGTGCTTTCCTCAGACTGCAGTTAAGCTTGATCTTTTTATAACGTCACCGAGATCTCCGAGGTAAGGCAAAAGTGAGGAGCTGCCGTTATTTAATTTTGAACAGTTTTCAGAATCAGATAGAGGAGAGAAAATGAATGAGCACAGTTGCAGTGTTAAACCCAGGGTGGCAATCCTGCTGCTTGTGTCTGAGCAGATCGCGACCTGAGGAAGTGGAATTATTCCTCAGATGTCTCCAGCACATTGTGCTTTTGTGCACGTTATATTCACTGATGCTTCTCCTAGAAATTTTAGCACAAATAAAGGCCAGCACTCATTCTCCACTGGACCTACATAATAACAGAAGAATTAGGAGCAGGGGTAGGCCCTATGGCCCCTCGAGCCCGCTCCGGCATTCAGTAAGATCATGGTTGATCTTCGACCTCGATTCCACTTCCCTGCCCGATCCTCATATCCTTAGAGTCCAAAAATCTATCGATCTCAGCCTTGAATATACTCAACGACTGAGCATCCACAGCCCTCTGGGGCAGAGAATTCGAAAGATTCACCGCCCTCTGAGTGAAGAAATTTCTCCTCATCTCAGTCCTAAATGTCCGACCCCTTATCCTGAGACTGTGACCCCTGGGTCTAGACTCCCCAGCCCGGGGGAAACAACCTCTCAGCATCTACCTTGTCAATCCCCCTTAGAATCTTATATGTTTCAATGAGATCACCTGTCATTCTTCTAAACTCCAGAAAGTATAGGCCTATTCTACTCAATTTCTCAAATATACGCTATTCCCATTTCCCAGCTTTTTCTTGTACCCTTCTCTAGTTTTCTTCAAGTGCTTACATATTTATACAATTGATTTTAGACTGAAAGTAATATTGCATTTCAGGCAAAATCTATTTTGTTTTGCTGCTCAGACCTTGCCACAAGCTAGAATGTCAACTGCTCCAAACTGGGACAGGAACTGGGAGAAAAACTACCTGCTAAAACCGTGGCTCACAAACTCGACAGGAACCCTGAGGTGACACTTTTGCATCGTACGAAATAATTGTGCAGAGGATCTTTGACACCACTGCTATCCATGTTTCACCAAAACTTGTTCACTGGAAATGGCTACTGTTGCATCGGCCGCCACCTTGCAGTGTCTTGCCACGCCTTGGGATAAATGCTGACATGTAATCTATCCGGCATTTGGGGACATAATTCAGGTAAGGCAATTGAATGATAAACGACCACTCTGGACACAATCCATGTGCGGTATACATTACAATATCGGTTCGACTTCAGCACAAAATGAATTGAAAAGTCGGGAAGTTATGCTAAACCTGTATCGAACCTTGGTTAGACCACACTTGGAGCACTGCGTACAGTTCTGCTCGCCATATTATAAATAGAATATCAAGGCACTGGAGAGCATGCAGAGAAGATTTGCAAGAATGATACCAGAAATGTGAGGGTATACATATCGGGAAAGGATGAAAAAAGAAGGCTGAGGGGTGACCTAATAGAGGTCTTTAAAATGATGAAAGGTTTTGACAGAGTGGATACAGAGAGAGTGTTTCCGCTTGTGGGGAAGAGCATAACTAGAGGCCATCAATATAAGATAGTCACCAAGATATCCAATAGGGAATACAGGAGAAACTTCTTTACCCAGAGAGCGGTGAGAATGTGGAACTCGCTGCCACAGGGAGGGGTTGAGGCGAATAGTATCGATGTATAAAAGGGGAGGCTGGACAAGTATATGGGGGAGAAGGGAATAGAGGGTTATGCTGATAGATTTAGATGAGGAAAGACGGGAGGAGGCTCGAGTGGGGCATAAACACCGGCACGGACTGGTTGGGCCAAATGGCCTGGTTCTGGCCGTATATCCGATGTAATGTTATCTATCTGCCATTTTGAGGACATAATTCAGGTAAGGCAATTGAATGATAAATGTCCACTCTGGGCACAATCCACATGCAGTATACATTACAATATCGGTTCTACTTCAGTAACGAAATGGTGAATGAACGGACAGGGGCAATCAGGATTTCTTTAGCTTTTGCTAGTTAGTTATTTTACTTTTGCTTATCACAAGCTTTGACTTGTCGTCATCATGAAATGAAGTTTTGGAACGGATTGTGAAGGGTTAAGTGGTGACTATATTCACTGTACACTTTTGAAAACACATCCTTCACAACGATTTGCAGTTATTATTTTTTAAACTCATGAGAGGCTGGAACTCCCACTTAGCTATTATTTTCCACTCATTTCTGAGGCGGGTTTCCTAAAACAAAAATAGACTCGTCACCACCTTGGGTCCCAACAACCTCCGTTGAGATGGAGGATTGGGTATTCATCGCACGGAGAATGGACTCACTGATCTTTAAAGAGGGGAACAAGAAATTATAGTGGGAGGATCAGTCCAAGGTAAAATAGCTCCTTTATTAGCCAATGTATAGAATACAAGAGCAGGGTGGGTTATGTTTGAACTGTATAAAACACTAGTTAGGCCACAGCTGGAGTACTGCATGCAGTTCTGGTCACCACATTACAGGAAAGATGTGATTGCACTGGAGAGGATGTTACCAGGACTGGAGAATTTTAGGTATGAGGAAAGATTGAATAGGCTGGGGTTGTTTTCTTTGGAACAGAGGAGGCTGAGGGGAGACCTTATTGAGGTGTATAAAATTATGAGGGGCCTGGATAGAGTGGATAGGAAGGACTTATTTCCAACAACCAGGGGGCATAGATTTAAAGTAATTGGTAGAAGGTTTAGGGAAAATGTTTTCGCCCAGAGGGTGGTGGGGGTCTGGAACTCACGGCCTGAAAGGGTGGTAGAGGCAGAAACCCTCACCACATTTAAAAAATGCTTGGATGTACACCTGAAGTGCCGTAACCTACAGGACTACGGACCGAGAGTTGGAAAGTGGGATTAGGCTGGATAGCTCTTGGTCAGCCGGCACGGACACGATGGGCCGAATGGCCTCGTTCCGTGGTGTTATGTTCTATGATTCTATGATGACTCAGGATGGACCAGACTTCCTGGGCCAAATATCCTTTCCTCACTTTGACATGTTCTCATAGGTCTCAGCATTGTCCGGGAAAGTGTTTCACATGTCGGGGCAGCATTGACAACGCGAGCCGTCAGTTCACACTCTGTGCCATTGATTGCACAATGGGTCACTGGTTTACAGTAGCCGCTGGTTTACCGTATAGTAACTGGTTATAGTCACTGGTTATGGCCATTGGTTTACCGTAGTCACTGGTTTACCGTTTAGCCGTATAGTCATAGGTTTACCATTTAGTCACTGGTTTACCGTTTAGCCGTATAGTCACTGGTTTACTATTTAGCCACTGGTTTACCGTTTAGCCGTATAGTCACTGGTTTAGCATTTAACCACTAGTTTACTGTTTAGCCGTATAGTCTCTGGTTTAAATGATGGGCCACTGATTCGGGTCAGATTCTCGAGCTGCAGCTTGGATTTCCTGCACAGTCTCAGTGCGATTCTGTCATAGACCATGGCATAGAACCTGGGTCACATTCTGAGATGTTCTTCATGACCATCACTGTAGCTCACTATAATTTGTCACATTTCTTGCTTACATTTGTTCGGATCGAGACACGTACATAAGAAATAGGAGCAGGAGTAGGCCATTCGGTCCTTCGAGCCTGCTCCTTACTGTTTTCTGTCTATGTAAAAAAAAATGTCACCTATTCTGTGCCCACAAGTTAAAATGTGCCTGTTACATGAGAAACACTAAAGAGTTATGGTATGCAGAACTGTTCTTCCGAGAGTAAGTTTACCAAGCATCTTCTGGCAATGTACGGCCATGGGTGAGCTCAACATTTATTGTCTGAAACACAGGCTGAGAAACAAACTTGATAACACAGTTTGAAAAATAAAGGAACAGAGTGACCTGGGGGTATATGGGCACAAATCGGTGAAGGTTTGGGTAGGTTGAGATAGTGGTTAAAAAAGCATACAGAATCCTGGGCTTCATAAATAGAGGCATAGAGTACAAAAGCAAGGAAGTTATGATGGACCTGTATAAAACACTGGTTCGGCCCCAACTGGAGCATTGTGTCCAATTCTGGGCACCACACTTTAGGAAGGATGTGAAGGTATTAGAGAAGGAGCAGAAAAGATTTACGAGAATGGTTCCAGGGATGAGGGACTTCAGTGACGGAGATAGACTGGAGAAGCTGGGGTTGTTCTCCTTGGAGCAGAGAAGGTTGAGAGGAGATTTGATCGAGGTGTTCAAAACCATGAGGGGTCTGGACAGAGTAGATCGAGAGAAACTGTTCCCATTGGTGGAAGGTCGGGAACCAGAGGTCACAGATTTAAGGTGATTGGCAGAAGAACCAAAGGCGACATGAGGAAAAACATTTTTACGCAGAGGGTGGTTAGGATCTGGAATGCGCTGCCTGAGAGGGTGGTGGAGGCAGACTCAATCGTAGCTTTCAAAAGGGAATTGTATAAGTACCTGAAGGAGAGAAATTTGCAGGGCCCCGGGGAAAGGGCGGGGGAGGGGGACTAGCTGAGGTGCTCCTGCAGAGAGCCGGCACGGGCTCGACGGGCCGAATGGCCTCTTTCTGTGCTGTAACCGTTCTATGATTCTGTGATTTCCCATGGCTCAGTGGGTATGGGCGTGAGTTTGGTGATTCTGTGATTTCCCATGGCTCAGTGGGTATGGGCGTGAGTTTGGTGATTCTGTGATTTCCCATGGCTCAGTGGGTATGGGCGTGAGTTTGGTGATTCTGTGATTTCCCATGGCTCAGTGGGTATGGGCGTGAGTTTGGTGATTCTGTGATTTCCCATGGCTCAGTGGGTATGGGCGTGAGTTTGGTGATTCTGTGATTTCCCATGGCTCAGTGGGTATGGGCGTGAGTTTGGTGATTCTGTGATTTCCCATGGCTCAGTGGGTATGGGCGTGAGTTTGGTGATTCTGTGATTTCCCATGGCTCAGTGGGTATGGGCGTGAGTTTGGTGATTCTGTGATTTCCCATGGCTCAGTGGGTATGGGCGTGAGTTTGGTGATTCTGTGATTTCCCATGGCTCAGTGGGTATGGGCGTGAGTTTGGTGATTCTGTGATTTCCCATGGCTCAGTGGGTATGGGCGTGAGTTTGGTGATTCTGTGATTTCCCATGGCTCAGTGGGTATGGGCGTGAGTTTGGTGATTCTGTGATTTCCCATGGCTCAGTGGGTATGGGCGTGAGTTTGGCCAAACGACCGTCCACAGCTGACGAGGTACCGCCCAAAAAGGACATTTTTGAGGAAAACCCTCAGGGACCGGCGACAAACCGCCCACCTACTGCCCGGCGGGAGATTCATCGGGGAAGTGCCGCCAGTGGTAGCTCACACTGCCCGCCCATGCAGAAGTCGGCAAAAATGCAAGTTTGGTCGCTAGGATCCTGTAAGGTCCTGTTACCGCCTGCCAGAAAGACCGTTGGGGAAAAGGTGAATTTTTTTTTTGTATACAACAGTACTTTATTGCAATCTGCATTAAACAGTCACATTAAACTCTTCCTGGTTTATAAAATAGCAATTTGTTCCACTATCTGGTAGACAAACTTTTCTCCCTGACTAAGGGGAAATATAAGTTTGTAGAATGTAGTATCAGGTACTGATGGTCTTACCTGGGTGTAAAGTGGACGGTAGGTACAATGGCACAGAACGGTGCAGAACAGCACCTCCTGGGTCAGAGAGAAACACTGCTGCAATATTTGACCCTCAGAAAAAGTTTCCACATTGAAGGAAAACTGCTCCATTGAAGGGCAGGTGTGGGGTAGAAAGCTGACATGAGCTGCAAAATACAGTAAAGGCTCCATGGACTTGTGCTACAAGAGTCTTGACACCATTGCAGACAGAACAGATTTAGTGACACAATGTGAGTCTACAGAGGTTATGAGTTCATGTCAAAATATATCGGCAATAATAAAATCCTGTAAGTTTCCCTTAGGTGCCAGGATGTGAGCTCAACTGAAGATGCAAATATAAATATATTCGAGTGTTATAAAGTGACTGAACAACATCTAATGTTCGGGGTGGGGTTCGGTGATCTGTCACCTAACAAAATATCAACCATAATATCTGGCCTCCAAGTTCTACAACTATCTGTCATTCAAATCCCCCTGCCCTGGAGTGGTGACCCTTACTTGTCACAGCTAAATGATGTGATGTCAGGACCCATTAAAGAGGCGCATCATATCTGTAAGGCAAGATATTGATCTCACGGCACTACATTAAAGGACATTTGTATGTTTCTCAGCACGTACCCCTCATTATCTAAAAGTTAGACACTGACCAAGAGTTATTCAAAAATGTTTCTGTATTGAATTGTACAACATTCAAAAGTGCCAGAACATTCAAACATGTAAAGCAAAATATTTTACAGTATTTCAAAAAGCAGTACATTTAGCATCCAAAGAAAACATCTTAAAGACCAACAACATTAACAATATATACCAACATCACCAAGACAAACACCCAACCCTCTACCCACTCCCAGCACCTCTCATCCCCCCCCCCTCCCCCGCCCCACACCCCTGCCCCTCACCATGTCAGTACCAGCACGTGGGGCACAAGTGCACCCGGAGCACTGGCATCGTGTTCCCACTGCCCCTCACCGTGTCAGTATCAGCACGTGGGGCACAAGTGCACCCGGAGCGCTGCTGTCGTGTTTGTCAGGGAGAGAATGGAGGCGGTGAGATGGAAGACGCTGGCATCTCCGGATCCTCTGGTTATGTCGGCCCGGCTGATATGGCATTGGGGGGGTTCCATGCCACGGCCTGAGACCATCGATTGCCGCATGGCATCAACTGAGTCGCCGGTTCACTGAATCGCGGTGATTAGCAGCAACACACTGTTGGTATGCTGCTCTGCAAACGAGGCGATGTTGGCAGCGATCCCAGCCATGGCCTGGAGGAGTTCTCGACCGAGGGCGATGCTCATCCTCAACAGCTGAACCATTTCCTGCATTGCTGCCACCCGTCTTGCATCATCATCTCCTGGCTGCATCAACCTGGGTGCAGGCGGCTTGGTGGTTTTACCGGCACTGGTGCTGCACTTCACCACACTTGGTCCCACTTCCTCTGACTCGGAGCCCAAAAACTCGGGCCTGAGACCGACGTTGGGCGCACAGGTGGCACACCTGTCGAGGGGGTGGAGTCCTCCTCTTCCACCTCCTCAAGCTGAAGTGGGACAGACACTGGACCTTCTCCCTGCTCTTCCTCCTGGCCTTCGTCTCTGTGGGTTGCGGAGGTGGATGCGGGGGCTATGGGGGCTGTTGGGAGGGGGCTCCTGATGGGGTCGAGGTGAACAGTGTTGGTGTTGCATAGGGCCTTTGTATGCCAGAGGTGGATGGGATGCCTGTCAGTGCTCTCCGATTCATCACAATACAACATTTCAGTGTTTAGCAGTGGTGGGGAGGGGGGGGATGGTAATGCTGACATGAGTACCGTGACGTGTCACAGTCTTATTTCAAGGACTACCATCGTTACATCACCACACCCTAAATGGCCGACAGACAGTACATTAAAATGCATTTGACCTTGCATGACATGAGCGTAACACAGACCAGAGATTCGGATAAGCTTACTGTTATATATGCAGACTATAGATATACTCTCTGTGTAGTCACTGTATAGGTGCATAAGATGGAGACTTGTTTACCTGATGTACTATCAATTAGGTTTACACTGTGTAGATATACTATACTGGCACCACTAGAGGGTGCAACTGGTGGAGAACGGGGTTTCCTGCCCTGGTGGCAGGGGCTGTGTAAAAGGGGAGCCACCATGCGGCTGCCTCACTCTGGAGTTACGAGTAAAGGACCAAGGTCACTACAGTTTGAGTACAACACATTGCCTCGTGGAGTCATTCATACGTACATTACAGACATAACACTTACCATGCTGTAGCACGGGATCGGCACCACCATGTGTGGTGGCACGGGGATGGTCACCCGCCAACACCAAGGCACGCTCCTCAATGTCAGTCACTTCGATAACCTCTGGTGGGCCCCCCCGCCCTCCCCCCCCCCCAACCCCCCCGCCCCTGGGCCACACTGCTCCGAGGCATTGGCTGTTCTTTTCTTCTGCAGAAATAAAAGTTGCAATCTTTAACCGGTTTGCACATGCCACTCACTCACTCACTCACTCACTCACTCACTCACTCACTCACTCACTCACTCACTCACTCACTCACTCACTCACTCACTCACTCACTCACTCACTCACTCACTCACTCACTCACTCACTCACTCACTGCAACAATAAGATCTTATTTACTCCTGCTGATGCTACCACCTCGTTCCATCTCACCCTATACTGGCCTCCATCATGAACCAGGGTGCCCACTGCGGACAAGGCCTCCCCAATCTCCCGCCAAATGCGTTTATATTGGGGCGGGGCTGGCTTGCCACGACCATCCTGGGTGAGGTCTCTGTAACGACGCTCCACCTCAGAGACAAGTGACTCCAGCTCATCCTGAGTGATCCAGGGAGCTCTGAGCCTCCCTGCATGGACTTCCTGGCAGCCTTTCTACCCATGAGAGGTGTGCAATGTGATGAATCTGTTGCCTCTCTCTCTATAAGTCACTACCCCGGCAACGGTCAGGTACAAGTCAGTAACGAAGTTCGATGTGCACGTGCAGCTGAGCCCTCCGCCCCAATCGCGGGAAAAGTGATGTCTTCCGGCAAAAGTAACAACAAAAAAAAGTCCGAATCTCGCGCATGCGCAGTGCACTGGCCTCTGGTGTTTCCGAGTCGAGGGGCCTGCACCTACCACTGGCTCCCACTGCCACCCGCTACCAGCCGATGCCTCCCGCTTTCTGCCGCTCCCGCTCCTGCCGACAAAACCGGGAAGAAACTCGAGCCCACTCGGCCCCAGCGGTAGCAGCCAGTAAAACATCACGCACCGCCCGGGGAGCGCCGAAAAACGGGCGGACCGAAGGTTTGACCAAACTCGGGCCCTGTGTGTTTCAACTGCATGGACTCATTGCATTGGACTTATCAGTAACCTGAGAACTCATATTAGTGTGGAAGCAAGTCATCCTCGACTCGGAGGGACTGCCTAAGAAGATGTTTCAACTGCAGTGGATTAGGAGGCGAATAGCTCGGGAAAGTCCCCTGGAGTTGTGGAATGCTGAAGCATAGACACAGGCCTTCCAATCCAGCAAGTCTCCATCGGTGTTTTTCCTGCGTATGAGTCAACTCCTCTGATATCACTCTGCGACTCACTTCTCCTGGTCTCCAAGGCAGAGAAATCCACATTCGCTCCAGATCCCATTCCTGGTCTTTGCGGAATGAATGTGCTCTGTAGTAATGGGATTGGCCACAAGAGCTCTTGGACTCGGGAAGGCGAAATTTCCCCAGGGTATCTGCCCCGGATTTTAATCGGATGTCCCCTGCTGGAAGGTGCGTGTGTGTGTTGAAGACCGCCTTGGGCTCAGCCATGATGTCCCCGGCTCCCATATTTAAACACATTGTCCAAGCTCACACTGCAAGAATGGCCACTGGGTGCGGGTGGAATTGTTGCCCCAGCGAGGCTCAGCACCCTCAGTAGAGGAGAGTGGAAGTAACCTTGAGCATAACCTGTCTCTTGATCACAATGCTGATGGGTGGATGGTTTACACGTTACACTTGTTCTGGCCAAATGAGCAGGAAGCACATCTTGAGTGTCCATAAGTGAGTGAGATTGGTGCCAGCACCCTGATGGTGCAGCTGAACTACATGGAACTGTGTGTCATTTGGTGTTAAATAGCATAGTGGCTTTTCTGCAACAATCAATGATATTTACAGTGTAATACGTGGGACTATTGATGCAGTCTGAGTTTTCTCTATCTGCTCTGTGTTCTTCCCACACTGTCTTGGTCCCAGGCTCATTTTGAACAGAGAGAAAACTCATTGCTCTACTTCCCCCCCTGTAAGGGGGTGGTTCCGGGGGTCAGGTTCACCTCTGACCGACATGAGCGGTTCGAATCGCTCCCGCTCCCTTGGGTTCTCGACTCTGGGTTTATTTGGGGGATGTGATAAAGTGCGAAGGCCAACTGGTTTGGTGCAAAAGAACTTTGACTTTATTACAGACAAGAAAATACAATGTCAAACTTATAATCGCTCTAATAAAGTACAATACATTGCACATTCTAAGGAGGTTGCAGTAAAATTTACACCTCCCAGCTCGCAATACCTAATCCTAGCTCGGTTAGACTCTAGGGCGGGCAGGACTATGCTTACCAATCCTTTCAGGTCAGTTAGCGGTAGTTTGCGATTTCAGGGTTCGTTGAATTCTGTAGGTCCTGCGTGCTGTATCCCGAACATCGGAGAAGACTTCTTACAGAGCAATCTTCAGTTGGGTTGAGTCCGCTGATGCGATAAGGCGTGTTTTGGATCTATGGGGTAAGTACCCAGTTTTCTTCGTTAGAAATAGGTTCAAAGTCTCTTTAGGTAATGTTTTCACCCGTTGGTAGTCAGGCCTTAGATTGTAGGGTGGAAACTTTCGATTCTTCGGTTTCTTCCTGTTGGAGTTTTGTTTCGAGTTTGGTCGGATTGCGGTGGTTTTCCGTTGGTACCACGTTGGCTGTGGTCGGTTGCTGCCGCGATGGTGGTGTTCTTCCTTCCTTCAGGACTTCAAGGCTGGAGAAGTTAGCTTACAACTGTCGCGTTGGTTTTTCTCCCTTCTTGATGACATCAGTATGGTCTTGCTTGTATGGCAAAGTGTGTCGTCCCTCTGTTGAAACAGGGGGCCAGTTATACGGTTTGAGCTGTTCTAATCTTCGCGCCGAATCAGTCCAGGATTCTTTGTTTAAATTTGGCGGGCTTGACTTTTCTTTGTAATATTTTGGCGGGCTCGTTAAAAGTTAACATGTCTTGGGTAGGTTGCATTTCTAAATCTATTTCCTGATGGAAATATTAGCTTGGTAATCGCAATGTCCTTTTGTGCTTGGGTTTTCGCATACAGGCTATAGTGGGCCCTTTGTTCTTATTCATGTTGAAGATGGCTTTTCTCAGTTTGGTTTGATGGCTGGCCATCTCTGAGTTATTGTTGTAGTCACCAAATCTGAATGTTTGTTTGGAATGGGGGAGGCGAGGGGGAGGGGAGGCGAGGGGGGAGGGGAAGGGGAGGCGGGGGGAGGGGAGTTCGCTAATGGAATGCTTTGGAAGGTGCTTGCACTGAATTGACTGACTAGATTACATTGGCTGAGAAATTCGCCACCTTTGCGCCTGCCATTAGCGCCTCCAGGGGGCGATAATGAGGCGCCACCAGCTTTGCGACCGGGAGCGGGGAGAGCACCGATGGGCACAGGGAGAGCACCGATGGGCACAGGGAGAGCACCGATGGGCACAGGGAGAGCACCGATGGGCACAGGGAGAGCACCGATGGGCGTGAGGAGACCACTGATGGGCACGGCGAGAGTACCGCTGCCCATGGCGGTGACCTCGAGCGCCGCGATCTCCTACGCCCCGGAGATCGTGACATCATCCGGCTGCGCAGTGCCCTGGTACCACCCCGGACGCAAACTTTGGTTCCGCTCCCGACAACACCGACAGCTGCAGGAGGCCTTGTTCGGGAGGCCGTGCTCATATTTAAAAGTGATGATGGTTGCATCCATGAAAAATGTTTCTGAATCCCTTCAATTTTTCAGCATTTACTTCGGTTGTGAACGATTAGCCCTGCGCTCTGTTTGAGTGTTTGGGGCTGATCGTTGCGGATCGCAGCTGCTGTTGGCGACGAGGGATCTCGTTTCAATGCCGAGAGTGCAGCGATGGTCCATCCCTACAAGGTGTCTCCGACCCCGGAAGCACTGCATGGGACATTGTGCCGCGCTCTGCCGCTACCGCCCCTGTTACCGGCTTTAGTGCTCCAAGGTAAGTGGTAGCACTTGATTTAACGCTCCACTCCCTTCCCGGATCGCGAAATCGGAAGTTCGCGTCGGAGTTCCTCGTGTAGTGCTCGCCAATAATCTTGTGCTCCCGCAAAGGTTATCACCCCAAACGGGGCGGTACACAATCTCTCCCCCATGGAATCTTACAGCCATTCGGCCCAACCAGTCTGTGCCGGTGTTTATGCTCCACTCGAGCCTCCTCCCGTCTTTCCCCATCTAACTCTATCGGCATAACCCTCTATTCCCTTCTCCCCCATATACTTGTCTAGCCTCCCCTTAAACGCCTCAACCCCTCCCTGTGGCAGCGAGTTCCACATTCTCACCGCTCTCTGGGTAAAGAAGTTTCTTCTGAATTCCCCATTGGATTTTTTGGTGACTATCTTATATTGATGGCCTCTAGTTATGCTCTTCCCCACAAGTGGAAACATTCTATCAAAACCTTTCATCATTTTAAAGACCTCTATTAGGTCACCCCTTATATCACTCAAGATGTGTCCCAGGTCACTCCATGTCTAGGAAGTACTTCCTGCCTCAATAATCTGAGTTGTCCTCCCCTTCCAGCCTGCTCCACGCCTTCGAGATCTCTCCGCCACCTACTCTCTGCCACCCAGCTCCTTGCTGCTGAGGTTCCCCTCCCCCGAGGCCCACACATAAAGCAGCCGTTCGTTAACTAACCCCAAAATCCCGCCTCTTGCCCGGATCGTTACCAATAATTCCCAGTGGGGGAAGTCAGTGTTCGGGGCTGGGCTTCCCCAACTCATCATTCTGGTGGATGCTGGGACTTCACATGGTTTATTTTTGTCACTGGCCAGCCAGATGGGCTGTGAAGGGGAAGGGAAGGAAAGTCAGACTTGCATTTCTATAGCGCCTTTCACGACCACCGAACGTCTCAAAGCACTTTACAGCGTTTGGAGTGTAGTCACTGTTGCAATGTGGGAAACGCGGCAGCCAATTTGCGCACAGCAAGCTCCCACAAACAGCAATGTGATGATGACCACATAATCTGTTTTTGTTCTGTTGATTGAGGGATAAATATTTGCCTAGGACACCAGGGATCACTCCCCTGCTCTTCTTCGAAATAGTGCCATGGGATATTTTATGTCCACTAGAGAGTGCAGACGGGGCCTCAGTTTAACATCTCATCAGAAAGACGGCACCTCCGACAGTGCAGCACTCCCTCAGCACTGCACTGGAGTGTTGGCCTGCATTTATGTGCTCAAGTTCCTGGAGTGGGACTTGAACCCACGACCTTCTGACTCCGAGGCGAGAGTGCTGCCCACTGAGCCACAGTTGACACTAGGTTAAAAACAGAGTTGAGGTGAAAGAACTGATTTTTAGCTCCGTTGGGTTTTGGTTTTTGTGTCCAGTCTCATCCATGTAACGAGAGCGACTGCACTTCCCAACAATCCATTGGTTGTAAAGTGCTTTGGCATGTGATGAGGTTCTCTGTAAAGCTAAGTTCTCCCATTTCATCGATTGAGAAGCTTGTTAAAAACACAGATGGGAACCTTGGCTTTAGACACAGAGGAAACCCAGGAAGCTATGCTAAACATTTATAAAACATTAGTTCGGCCCCAGCTGGAGTATTATGCCCAATTCTGGACCCCGCACTTTAGGAAGGACGTCAAGGTCTTAGAGAGGGTGCAGAAGAGATTTACCAAAATGGTTCCAGGGATGAGGGACTTCAGTGACGTGGATAGACTGGAGAAGCTGGGGTTGTTCTCCTTGGAGCAGAGAAGGTTGAGAGGAGATTTGATCGAGGTGTTCAAAATCACACGGGGCTTTGACTGAGTAAATAAGGCAAGACTGTTTCCAGTGGCTGAAGGTTTGGTAACCAGAGGACACAGATTTAAGCTATTTGTCAAAAGAGCTCGAGTCAACACGATGAAACATTTTTTTACAAAGTGAGTGGTGTGATCTGGAACGCGCTGTCTGAAAGTGTGATGGAAGCAGATTCAATAGTAACATTCAGACGGGAATTAGGTAAAATTGAGGGCTATAGGAAATGAACGGGGAGTAGAACTGGTTGGCCAGCTCTCCGTCATCATCATCGGCAGTCCCTCGGAATCGAGGAAGACTTGCTTCCACTCTTAACATGAGTTCTCAGGTGGCTGAACAGTCCGATACGAGAGCCACAGTCCCTGTCACAGGTGGGACAGATAGTCGTTGAGGGGAGGGGAGGGTGGGACTGGTTTGCCGCACGCTCCTTCCGCTGCCTGCGCTTGGTTTCTGCATGCTCTCGGTGATGAGACTCGAGGTGCTCAGCGCCCTCCCGGATGCACTTCCTCCACTTAGGGCGGTCTTTGTCCAGGGATTCCCAGGTGTCAGTGGGGATGTTGCACTTTATCAGGAAGGCTTTGAGGGTGTCCTTGTAACGGTTCTGCTGCCCACCTTTGGCTCGTTTGCTGTAAAGGAGTTCCAAGTAGAACTATGTGTCCTGCCCAGCGGAGCTGATCAAGGAGTTGACACAGGCACGATGGGGCTGAATGGCCTCCTGCGCTGTATCATTCTATGACTCTGTGCTCTTGAACCATAGAGTCATAGAAATTAAAGCACAGAAGGAGGCCATTCGGCCCATCGTGTTCATGCTGGCCGACAAAGAGCTATCCAGTCTAATCCCACTTTCCAGCTCTGGGTCTGTAGACCTGTAGGTTACTGCACTTCAAGTGCACATCCAAGTACTTCTTAAATGCGATGATGGTTTCTGCCTTTCAGGCAGTGAGTTCCAGACCCCCACCACCCTCTGGGTGAAAAATATTCTCCTCAAATCCCCTTTAAACCTCCTACCAATTACAATAACCCCTGGTTATTGACCCCTCTGCTAAGGGAAATAGGTCCTTCCTATCCACTCTATCGAGGCCCCTCATAATTTTATACACCTCAATTAGGTGTCTCCTCAGCCTCCTCTGTTTCAAAGAAAACAACCCCAGCCTATCCAATCTTTCGTCATAGCTAAAATTCTCCAGTCCTAGCAACATCTTCGTAAATCTCCTCTGTACCCTCTCCAGTGCAATCACATCTTTCCTGTAATGTGGTGACCAGAACTGCACGCAGTACTCCAGCTGTGGCCTAACTACTGTTTTATACAATTCAAGCATAATCTCCCTGCTCTTATATTCTATGCATTGGCTAATAAAGGCAAGTATCCCATATGCCTTCTTAACCATCTTATCTACCTGTCCTGCTATGTTCAGGGATCTATGGACATGCACTCCAAGGTCCCTCTGTTCCTCCACATGGCTCAGTGTCCTACCATTTAATGTGTATTCCCTTGCCTTGTTGGACCTGCCCCAATGCATTACTTCACACTTATCCGGATTAAATTCCAATTGCCACTGTTCTGCCCACCTGACCAGTTCATTGATATCTTCCTGCAGCCTACAGCTTTCATCATCATTATCAACCACACGGCCAATTTTTGTATTGTAAGGTTCGAAAATCCACGGACGCATTTTCTTTTGGAACACCCTAAGGACAAGAAAACTAATATGGGATCGTCCTATACATTTTAAATGAACATTTTTGGCCAAGTAAAATCCTCAGACCAGGTAGGCTGGGAAACATGTGGGCGATGACAGATATTGTGGAGTCTGGCTCACAAGCGAGACAGAGGCACTGGCCAATGGGGTAAAAGTGCATTCTGGTAGGCCAATCAGGGGTCAAGTTGGGCCTGAAGCGGGGAAATCCTCAACCAATGGGGACTACCCGGCCCAGTTCGAAAATATGACTCACCCCTAATCAAATTATGAATGTGGACCATCATCTACCTAATTAATATGGACAGTGGACAATAGTCCTGAGATCACTGCGGTGATGGCCCATCAAAGGGGAGGCCCAAACCGATTGACTCCCAGGACTGTTACAATGGACCAGCAGACTTTGAGGCACCAATGTGCACTGAAACAATACCCCTGTCTTCACACCTACTTGTACCTGTGACATCTTCTGATTAACTATTCAAAGCTATCTCCCCACCCAAACTTACATAATGGACCACCAACTGAGTTTGGGCGTGAAAAGGCCAGAACTAAATTGGATACAAATATAGGACCTACGGAACCACCGAGAGGAGAGAAGCAGCTGGAGCAGTAGGAGAAGGAGTCAAGGAGCAATAGCAGTCACAGACAGACAGAAACCGAGAGAGAATGGAGATGGACTGTTACCGGCTGGGAAACCTACCATTGAACGGGCCCTGGACTCGACTTGTGTGCAGAATATACAACCCAACTACCGAGAGGCCCAACATCGTCTCGAGAAGCCGAGCCGCACACCGAACAACGCTCCGAGGCCAACCAGCTGAATAAACGGAGACCGAAGTAACTGGGAGAGGCAACATTCACTCCAGCTACCCCGTAAACCAACCATCCTAAGGCTAAAGGAAAAAATAACTGTCAAAAGGGATTGTAAGTATTATCCTGGGGTTTCTTTTCCCAACTGTCAGCCTAGGTCAGTCAGGTAAAAAGGGGGGTGGGGGTGGTGTTAGAACTGTCTTATAAAGATAAAATTGTGTAATGTTTTCGTTGTGTCCGTTTCTTCCCATAGATTTTCATAGTTTATAAGTGTGGGTCAGATATGTGTTTTGATGAAGTTTGACCTCGTTGGAAACTTACCGTGGTTAATAAATTGGACTTACCCATTTTTTTTCGTTCCAAGGACCACTGAGTGTTTTGTTTTCCCTTGTGGAAGCTCATAATCCACCAAAATTCTGAGGTTAGAACCAGCTAGGGGTGCTAGGGCGCTTCGAAACCGCCAGTTTAGTGGTCAGCAAGCGACCATTCCCTAGAAGGAACAGAGGCTCAATACACCAACAGCCACCAAAGACCCCCGTAATTGGGCAGAGCAGAAACCCCCTACAGTATCATCTGCAAACTTCTTAATCATACTCGCTGCCGGGAAAAGTGGTGGATGGAGAAACCCTCACCATTTTTAAGAGAAGGTTGGATGGGCACTTAAAGTGCAGTAACCTGCAGGGTTACGGACCTCGAGCTGGTAATTGGGATTAGACTGGATGACCTTTTGTTGGACGGTGCAGATATAACGGTAAATACTGCAGGGAATAGAATACGGCCAGGTGATCTCCTGGACTAGTTTCGATCACCTGGATGGGTCAGAGAGGAATTTTCTAGATTTTTTTCTCCCTAAATTGGCCTGGGTTTTTATCTGGTTTTTGCCTCTCCCAGGATATCACATGACTCCGGTTGGGGTGGAGTGTAGAATGTTTCAGTGCAAGGGGTGTCGCAGTTGTGTGAGGCGGACTGGTTGGGCTGGGTGCTCTTTGCCTTTCCGTCATTGTTCATAGGTTTATATGTGACCTTCAGGCCGTGTGGCTCTTTGTCGGCCGACGCGGACAGGATGGGCCGGAATGATCTCCTTCTGCGCTGTAAATTTCTATATTTCTATGTTTCTATACCCATTACATTCAAGTCTCAATAATTGATATATGCTACAAAAAGCAAGGGATCTAATACTGATCCCTGCGAAACACCGCAGGAAATAGCATTCTAGTCACAAAAACACACATCAACCATTACCCTTTGCTTCCTGCCTCTGAGCCAATTTTGGATCCAACTTGCCACTTTGCCCTGGATCCCATGGGCTTTTACTTTCGTGACCAGTCTGCCATGTGGGACCTTATCAAAAGCTTTGCTAAAATCCATATATATTACATCATACACACTGCCCTCATCGACCCTCCTGGTTAGCTCCTCGAAAAATTCAATCAAGTTCGTCAGACATGATATTCCCTTAACAAATCCATGCTGACTGTCCTTGATTAATCCATGTCTTTCTAAATGTAGATATATTCTGTCCCTCAGAATTTTATCTAATAATTTTCCCACTACCGAGGTTAGGCTGACTGGCCGGTAATTATTCAGTCTATCCCTTTCTCCCTTTTTAAACAAAGGTACAATGTTAGTGTGATATGTTCTTACTCATCATCATAGGCAGTCCCTCACAATCGAAGAAGACTTGCTTCCACTCCTGAAGTGAGTTCTTTGGTGGCTTGATTTCTGCATGCTCTCGACGATGAGACTCGAGGTGCTCAGCGCCCTCCCGGATGCACTTCCTCCACTTAGGGCGGTCTTTGGCCAGGGGACTCCCAGGTGTCAGTGGCGATGTTGCACTTTATCAGGGAGGCTTTGAGGGTGTCCTTGTAATGTTTCCGCTGCCCACCTTTGGCTCGTTTGCCGTGATGGAGCTCCGAGTAGAGCACTTGCTTTGGGAGTCTCGTGTCTGGCATGCGGACAATGTGGCCTGCCCAGTGGAGCTGATTGAGTGTGGTCAGTGCTTCAATACTGGGGATGTTGGCCTGAATGCGGACACTGATGTTGGTGCGCCTGTCCTACCAGGGGATTTGTAGGATCTTACGGAGGCATCATTGGTAGTATTTCTCCAGCAACTTGAGATGTCTACCGTACATGGTCCATGTCTCTGAGCCATACAGGAGGGCGGGCATTATTACAGCCCTGTAGACCATGAGCTTGGTGGCAGTTTTGAGGGCCTGGTCTTCAAACACACTTTTCCTCAGGCGACCGAAGGCTGCACTGGCACACTGGAAGCGGTATTGGATCTCGTCGTCGATGTCTTCTCTTGTTGATAGGAGGCTCACGAGATATGGGAAGTGGCCCACGGTGTCCAGGGCCACGCCGCGGATCTTGATGTCTGGGGAGCAGTGCTGTGCGGTGAGGACAGGCTGGTGGAGGACCTTTGTCTTACGGATGTTAAGCGTAAGGCCCATGCTTCCATGCTTTCATACGCCTCAGTAAATACGTCGACTATGTCCTGTAGTGTAGCCTCTGTGTGCACAGACGCAGGTGTCGTCCGCGTAATGTGTTCTTACTACATTACTAACAAACTCAGCAGAGGAGGACAAAGGGTTTGATTAGGGCAGGGAAAATGGAGTATGAGAAGAAGCTTGCAGGGAACATTAAGACGGATTGCAAAACTTTCTATAGATATGTAAAGAGAAAAAGGTTAGTAAAAACAAACGTAGGTCCCCTGCAGTCAGAATCAGGGGAAGTCATAACGGGGAACAAAGAAATGGCGGACCAATTGAACAAGTACTTTGGTTCGGTATTCACGAAGGAGGACACAAACAACCTTCCGGTTATAAAAGGGGTCGGGGGGTCTAGTAAGGAGGAGGAACTGAGGGAAATCCTTATTAGCCGGGAAATTGTGTTGGGGAAATTGATGGGATTGAAGGCCGATAAATCCCCAGGGCCTGATGGACTTCATCCCAGAGTACTTAAGGAGGTGGCCTTGGAAATAGTGGATGCATTGACAGTCATTTTCCAACATTCCATTGACTCTGGATCAGTTCCTATAGAGTGGAGGGTAGCCAATGTAACCCCACTTTTTAAAAAAGGAGGGAGAGAGAAAACAGGGAATTATAGACCGGTCAGCCTGACATCGGTAGTGGGTAAAATGATGGAATCAATTATTAAGGATGTCATAGCAGTGCATTTGGAAAGAGGTGACATGATAGGTCCAAGTCAGCATGGATTTGTGAAAGGGAAATCATGCTTGACAAATCTTCTGGAATTTTTTGAGGATGTTTCCAGTAGAGTGGACAAGGGAGAACCAGTTGATGTGGTATATTTGGACTTCAGAAAGCGTTCGACAAGGTCCCACACAAGAGATTGATGTGCAAAGTTAGAGCACATGGGATTGGGGGTAGTGTGCTGACATGGGATTGAGAACTGGTTGTCAGACAGGAAGCAAAGAGTAGGAGTAAATGGGTACTTTTCAGAATGGCAGGCAGTGACTAGTGGAGTACCGCAAGGTTCTGTGCTGGGGCCCCAGCTGTTTACACTGTACATTAATGAGTTAGATGAGGAGGATTAAATGTAGTATCTCCAAATTTGCGGATGACACTAAGTTGGGTGGCAGTGTGAGCTGCGAGGAGGATGCTGTGAGGCTGCAGAGCGACTTGGATAGGTTAGATGAGTGGGCAACTGCATGGCAGATGAAGTATAATGTGGATAAATGTGAGGTTATCCACTTTGGTGGTAAAAACAGAGAGACAGACTATTATCTGAATGGTGACAGATTAGGAAAAGGGGAGGTGCAAAGAGACCTGGGTGTCGTGGTACATCAGTCATTGAAGGTTGGCATGCAGGTGCAGCAGGCGGTTAAGAAAGCAAATGGCATGTTGGCCTTCATAGCGAGGGGATTTGAGTACAGGGGCAGGGAGGTGTTGCTACAGTTGTACAGGGCATTGGTGAGGCCACACCTGGAGTATTGTGTACAGTTTTGGTCTCCTAATCTGAGGAAGGACATTCTTGCTATTGAGGGAGTACAGCGAAGGTTCACCAGACTGATTCCCGGGATGGCGGGACTGACCTATCAAGAAAGACTGGATCAACTGGGCTTGTATTCACTGGAGTTCAGAAGAATGAGAGGGGACCTCATAGAAACATTTAAAATTCTGACGGGGTTAGACAGGTTAGATGCAGGAAGAATGTTCCCAATGTTGGTGAAGTCCAGAACCAGGGGACACAGTCTAAGGATAAGGGGTAAGCCATTTAGGACCGAGATGCGGAGGAACTTCTTCACCCAGAGAGTGGTGAACCTGTGGAATTCTCTACCACATAAAGTTGTTGAGGCCAATTCACTAAATATATTCAAAAAGGAGTTAGATGAGGTCCTTACTACTAGGGGGATCAAGGGGTATGGCGAGAAAGCAGGAATGGGGTACTGAAGTTGAATGTTCAGCCATGAACTCATTGAATGGCGGTGCAGGCTAGAAGGGCCGAATGGCCTACTCCTGCACCTATTTTCTATGTTTCTATGTTTCTAAACATACTTTACAAGATGGCTCTTAACAGGAACTGTCATCATGTGACCTTGACACATGATCCTTTATTATTTATGCCAGAAGTTGCAATACAACAGTAGTCCACTGAGGGGAAGCTCTATGTCACACTTCTCCTGCCTTAATGAAGAAGTAATCATAACAAAATAATCATTATATATAATTTGCATGGTAATTAACAACAAAAGATATGGGAGTAGATATTGCCCCGTGCCCAAAACGGGGCACACGCACCCCGTTTCAATGGTTTTTATCGCAGCTGTTACCTCTTGAGCGAAATTCCGCTCTTTTTTTAAAATTCGGATCCAGAAGTTGCTCTTAATGGGGGCGGTGAGTACACGAGAGGATCAGATACGGGCCGGTGAGTACACGAGAGGGGCGGATACGGGGTGGTGAGTACACGAGAGGGGCGGATACGGAGCAGTGAGTACACGAGAGGGGCGGGTACGGGGCGGTGAGTACACGAGGGGCGGATACGGGGTGGTGAGTACACGAGAGGGGCGGATACGGGGCGGTGAGTACACGAGAGGATCAGATACGGGGCGGTGAGTACATGAGGGGCGGATACGGGGCGGTGAGTACTCGAGAGGGGCGGATACGGGGAGGTGAGTACACGAGAGGGGTGGATACGGGGTGGTGAGTACACGAGAGGATCATATACGGGGCAGTGAGTACTCGAGAGGGGCGGATACGGGGCGGTGAGTACACGAGAGGATCAGATACGGGGCGGTGAGTACATGAGGGGCGGATACGGGGCGGTGAGTACTCGAGAGGGGCGGATACGGGGAGGTGAGTACACGAGAGGGGCGGATACGGGGAGGTGAGTACACGAGGGGCGGATACGGGGTGGTGAGTACATGAGGGGCGGATACGGGGTGGTGAATACACAAGAGGGGCGGATACGGGGTGGTGAGTACACGAGAGGGGCGGATACGGAGCAGTGAGTACACGAGAGGGGCGGGTACGGGGCGGTGAGTACACGAGGGGCGGATACGGGGTGGTGAATACACGAGAGGGGCGGATACAGAGCAGTGAGTACTCGAGAGGGGCGGGTACGGGGCGGTGAGTACACGAGGGGCGGATATGGGGTGGTGAGTACGCGAGGGGGCGGTGACGACACGAGAGGGTCAGAGATTGGGGGCAGTGTGGAGTGACCGCCGCGATGACGTCATTAAAGGGGAGAGCCTTCGCAATTTTCAAACCTCAGTCCACTGGGCCACCAGGGAGGGTTTCGGACAGGCCAGTGACCTGGCATCCAAGAGGAGGTGCCAGGCTGCCTGTTGGCGGTCCGGTCCAACCCTGGGGGCTTAATTGTCGAGCCGACATGACAGTGGGCCGACAAAAAAAAAAACATGGCGGTAGCGGCAGTGTACCCTCCCCTTTAAGGGAAGCTGTCCCGCCATTGCAGAAGGCCACAGCCTCACTGGACCACCGAGAAAAACAGGTTTTGGCACCGCCAGGCGGGCCAGAGATTTCCTGAGGGGAATATTGCCGTCGGGGGGTTAGATCGGCGGTGCGCAAGGTGATGACACGCTTGCCACGGATCGGCAGAAGCAGCGTGGTGGTGGGGATTGGGGCACTGCCGGGAAACTGGGCAATTGGGTGAGCAGTGGCCATTCCACGAAAAGTCATTGGCCACTCCACTCCGCAGCGTGGCCGCCGATTTGCGGTGGTAACAGGCCTTAAGGAGACGGGACAATTTCCGCCCCCATGGACTTATTTTTCCATATTTACAAATCAAACTTAACCACTGGTTTTCTGTTTCGAAGAGGATACCTTCGCTCTCGATCAAAACTTTCCAAACTTGGTGTCGAACTTAAACTCATTCTAGGCTGATCCTGAGGAAAGTTTTTCTCCAAGGTCAACCCTTGATCTACATTTAAACTCTCTACAACTTCAGACTGTTTGTCTGCCTGACTTGGACTCAGACTTAAATACTGACTTTCTCTTGGTCTTGTTTCTAGTACATCTGATGTAGGATTTGCTACTGATACTCTACTTATAACAAAACTATCTGATTCAACAGAAATAATCGAATCATTCCAACTCTCAACTCCTTCCATGTCTGTAGGTAAAATATGATCAATGTGAACAAACCTAACCTTTCCATGATCAAACATCTCAACCAAATATGTGCAAGGACCACATATCTTCACCACTCTTCCTGGTAACCACTTTAACCATTTATGGTGATGGTTCTTCACTCCAACCTTCTGATTCAATTTCACTCTTCTCTCTCTTACTCTACCTCTATCATGATTCTCTTTCTGTCTTGATTGTTTCATTTCTACTGACTGTGCCAAGTTTGGCTTTAACAACGAGAACCTGGTTTGTGGCTGTTGTTTGAGAAATAACTCTGCTGGTGTTCTACCAGTAGTTGTAAGAGCAGTATTACGATAAGTAATCAGAAAATTTGCTAGTTTGTGATCCAGCGACAACTGCCATTTCCTTGGATATGGATCCAACATTTGCTTGATGAGGGCATATTTTACAATTTGTACTATGCGCTCTGTTGCACCATTTGAAACAGGGTGGTAAGGTGGAACTTTGGTATGTTTCACACCGTTTCTGCTCATGAACTATGCAAATTCTTCTGAACAAAATTGTGGCCCATTATCAGACACAATTTGTTCTGGGAGGCCATATGAAGAAAACAATCTTCACAAATTGTCTCGTGTTTTACTTATTATTTTCCACCTCGGAAACACCTCTACCCACTTTGAATGGCTATCAATCACAATGAACAATTGTTGTCCTTCTAGCTCAGCAAAATCAATATGTATGCTTTGCCACACCCTGGAAGGCCATTTCCATGGCTGTAATGGTACTGATGGTGGTTGCTTGCTCACCGATTGACAGGTTGTACATTGACTAATGATGTACTCTCTATCTTTATCAAAAGCTGGCCACCATAAGTAACTGCGTGCAAAACTCTTGGTCAAGCACATTTCCAGGTACTGGTCATGATCTCCTAACAATTTGGACATGAACCTATTTGGGATAACCACTCTTGCACCCCACATGATACAATCTTTATCCACTGACAATGAATTCCTATGAATGAAGTACGGATTAATATCTTCCTCTGATACCGAGTTTGGCCAGCCATTTGCTATATAATTAAACACCTATGACATAACTGGGTCACGTTTGGTTGCTCTACCAAACTCTTTAGCTATGACTGGCAGCTCATCAATGTTGGAAAAATAGAACACTTCTTCCCTATTGGGCATAACTTGTGATGGGGATGGCAACCTGGACATAGCATCAGCCTTTCCATCTGACTTGGGTACAACAACAATGGGTGTAGCCCAATTACTAAGACCTACCTTAGAGATAATGTTCTCAGCGTCTAATTTTTTGAGTTCTTGCTCAACTTTCTCCTTTAGTGTGTATGGTACGAGATGTGGCTTGCAGTAAACTGGTCTTGCGTTCTTCTGACACTCGCCTTTAAGTCTTGGATTGAACTGTCTGTTTTGCAGAACACCTTCGGATACTGCTTGATGATATCTTTTGATGCAAGTTTTGTTTCCACACGAAAAATCTCATTCCAATCCAACTTCAGTGATCCCACCTAATTTCTACCTATCAAGGCAGGCTTGTCTCCTGCTACTCTGAGAGGCAAGCTCTGAAACTCATCCTTGTATTTCACCAGTACGGTGATACGTCCTACAACAGGGATTTGCTCTCCTGAGTAGCCTCACAGCTCTATCTTTGATTTCTAAAATCGAAAATCATTCAACTTGTCGAGATATAGTGATGCTGGTACTACACTCACGGATGCACCAATGCCGATTTCCATGGGTATCCTGGTTCCTGCAACATCTACTTGGACGACGATACTTCACGAATCACTGTTAGGTATCCTTATGCTCCCGATGATGTGTATCTCCAAAACCTCCTTGACTTGTTGCTTTTCTTAAATGCTATGTAATCTCTGGAGATTTCTACTTATAACATTGAAAGTTTGTTAACTCTTCAGTCAACATGCCTTTGCAAGATGCCCAACTTTCTTGCAGTAGAAATACTCTACTTTCACATTGACAGCTTTGAGCAAGGTGTTATCCCAGGTACTGATAGCACAATTTCAATGCACTGTTACCTTGGCCAGTTGCTGAGGACTTGGGGCCCAACTGTCTTTTACTTTTAACCTGCAGGCGATTCATCTCGGTTGTCTGACGACTGGAAATGGCATGAAATGTGTTGGCTGTAGCTGTCTGACAAGCTAAATCAAAGGTCAAGTTAGGGGTTGTCAACAACTTTCTTCTGATTTTGTTATTTTTCATCCCACAAACAAAGCAGTCACACAATGCTCGGTCCTGAAAGTTTCAGAAATGACAGTGAATGGATAGTTTTTTTAAAGCTACAATGCACTCACTTATACGCTTATCAGTTAATTGATCTCGTATTCCAAAACGATAACTTTCAGTAATTTCCAGGGGCTCAGGACTGTACTGCTGAGAATCTCCGTCAGTGGCATGTCCTTCGGCTTGATGGGAAAAAGCACATTTTTCAGGGTTTCATAGACCTTGGGGCCTGCTTCAGTCAAGAAAATAGCCTGTTTTCTTTCTAAAATCGACCGTTTACGGCTTTCATCGGGAACTTTGAGGATACTATTCGCGGTGAAAAACATGTTTAGCTGTTCCACATATGCTCCAAAAGTGTCTCAGTCATGATGGAACTCACCCAAGTGCCCGATTATTCCCATCGGCGCGGCCATATGGAATCTGGCAATGTTGACAGTTCAGCCAAGTGTTCTTGAAATTTACCTTGGATTGTTAGCTGTTCTGCAAAACAAAGGACCTCTCAAAGTCTCTCTGTTAGTTGGCAGGGACATCCACCAGCAAAACTTTCAGCTCGGGAATGCAGAAATCGCATCCTCGTCAACAATGTGATATGTTCTTACTACATCACTAACAAACACACTCTGCAAGATGGCTCTTAACAGGGACTGTGTCATCAGTAGTTGCAGTACTTTAGTAATCTACTAGGGCAGCTCTAATACAGTTAGCAGTCCTCCGACACCACACCTGTAGCCAGAGAGGATTAGAAAATGAAGTTCGGAGCCTCTGCTATTTCCCCACTTGGTTCTTCTAATAGCCTGGGATACATTTCATCTGGGCCTGGGGATTTATCCACTTTCAAAGATGCTAAACCCCTTAATATTTCCTCTCTCACTATCTTTAATTCATCTAATATTTCACACTCCTCCTCCCTGATTGCAATGTCTGCATCGCCCCTCTCTTTTGTGAAAACAGATGCAAAGTATTCTTCCACCTCCACACACAGATTAACTTTATGGTCTCTAATAGGCCCTATTCTTTCTTTAGTTATCCTCTTGCTCTTAATGTATTTATAAAACATCTTTGGGTTTTCCTTGATTTTACTTGCCAATTTTTTTTCATGCCCTCTCTTTGCTTTCCAAATTTCCTATTATTGAGGCCTCAGTATCTGTCTTAAGCTTCCCTTTTGTTCCTTGACATGCAGGGGGTTGTAGATTTGTCAGCAGAACTCGACTGTTCCAATGCATAAACTTCACTTTGTCCAAGATTCTGCTAGCCCTTACAAATCCCTCACTACCTCCTCGCCCATCACTCCTGTCCTCGCCGTGATTATTGGTTCCCCAACACCTCAACTATAAAATTATCTTCTTTATGTTTTAATGCCTTCATGGCCTTACCCCTCCTCGGCTTGTCACCTCCTCCAGCCCTACAACCCCCTTGAACTCGCCATTCCTCGGACTTTGGTCTCTTGTGCATCCCACCTTTGCCCCGACGTTGGCAGCTATGCCTCCAGCCACCGATACTCTGGAATACCCTCCCTGGGACCCTTCCCTCTGCTTCTGGAATACTGCGTGCAGTTTTGGTTTCCATATTTACGAAAGGATATACTTGCTTTGGAGGCAGTTCAGAGAAGGTTCACTCAGTTGATTCCGGCGATGAGGGGGTTGACTTATGAGGAAAGGTTGAGTAGGTTGGGCCTCTACTCATTGGAATTCAGAAGAATGAGAGGTGATCTTATCGAAACGTATGAGATTATGAGGGGGCTTGACAGGGTGGATGCAGAGAGGATGTTTCCACTGATGGGGGAGACTAGAACTAGAGGGCAAGATCTTAGAATAAGGGGCCGCCCATTTGAAACAGAGATGAGGAGAAATTTCTTCTCTCAGAGGGTTGTGGATCTGTGGAATTCGCTGCCTCAGAGAGCTGTGGAAGCTGGACATTGAATAAATTTAAGACAGAATAGACGGTTTAATCGATAAGGAGATAAGGGGTTATGGAGAGCGGGCAGGGAAGTGGAGCTGAGTCCATGATCAAATCAGCCATGATCTTATTGAATGGCGGAGCAAGCTCAAGAGGTCATATGGCCTACTCCTGCTCCTATTTCTTATATTCTTACATTCTTCGAGGGGAAGGAAAGGTTCCCATATTCCTCTCTATTTGATTGGAAAACATGCTGGAGAGTGAATTTGAAACACTTATTTGACTGGAGAAGCTGGGGTTGTTCTCCTTGGAGCAGAGAAGGTTGAAAGGAGATTTGATCGAGGTGTTCAAAATCATGAGGGGTCTGGACAGAGTAGATCGAGAGAAACTGTTCCCATTGGTGGAAGGGTCGGGAACCAGAGGACACAGATTTAAGGAGAACCAAAGGAGACATGAGGAAAAACTTTTTTACACATCTGGAACTCACGGCTTGAAAGTTTGGTGGAGACAGACTCAATCTTATCTTTCAAAAGAGAGTTGGATAAGTATCTGATGGAAAAAAATGCAGGACTACGGAGAAAGAGCGGGGCAGTGGGACTAGCAGAGAGCCGGTACGGGCTCAATGGGCTGAATGGTCTCCTTCTGTGCTGTAACCATTCTATGATTCTCTAAAATGTCACTTTTAAAATATTACCGGGTGCTTAATTTTTTTTCCTTCGAACAGAAAGGGAATAGTTAGAACACTTCTACTTCATTTGCTTGTATTGAGAATTTGAAAACGTTTTAAATTTAGCAAATGCTCTCTGTGAAAGTGTCAAACTGTGTCTTTCCTCATCCTGTAACTTCTTTGCTTCACCAAATGATTTCAAAACAAGATGGGAGATGTTTTCTGTGTAATAGTTTCACATCAAATCTACTAGCAACTTTTTTTTTTAGTTCAGAGAGAGGCAGAGACACAGAAGTGGACGACCAAAGCATTTGCATATTATTTTGTTTCTATTTAGAATGCAAATATGATTATTAGTTTATAACAAGATTTAATTATGCAACAACAACAGCAACTTGTATTTATATAGCACCTTTAACGTAGTAAGACATCCCAAGGCGCTTCACAGGAGTGTTATAAAACAAAAAATTTGACAGCGAGCTCATAAGGTACTATTAGGGCAGATGACCAAAAGCTTGGTCAAAGGGGTAGGTTTAAATGAGGAGAGAGAGGCAGAGAGGTTTAGGGAGGGAGTTCCAGAGCTTGGGTCCCAGGTAGCTGAAGACACGGCTACCAATGGTGGAGCGATTATAATCAGGGATGCTCAGGAGGGCAGAATTAGAGGAGTGTAGACATCTCCGGGGGTTGTGGGGCTGCAGGAGATTCTTCTTAGGCAGTCCCTCAGAGTTGAGGATGACTTGCTTCCACACTAACATGAGTTCTAAGGTGGCTGATGAGTCCAATGCGGGACCTACAGTCTCAGTCTCAGTGGGGCAGGTGGTGGTTGAAGGGTGAGGTGCTTGGGTTGTCGTGCGCTCCTTCTGCTGTTTGTACTTGACCACCGCGTGCTCCCGGCGAAGAGGCTCGAAATGTTAGACTTTGCATCATTGTCCAGATCGCCCAACAATGGGCGATATTTCCAGCGTTAGTGAGGCCTGAAAGGAGCCCGATGCATAGAAGGAAAGTGCCGCAATAATTTTGACCTCAATGGGCAGTGCGGTCCTGATGGTGCTGTTAGGTTGCAGATCTCCATTAATGAGCTGGCATATCTCGCTGATGACCTCCTTTCGAAAGCGCAGCCTCCTAAGGCATGTGTTATCAGACATGTATGATCGCTTATCCCTGTAAGTGCATTGGGTGCAAGGTCTCCTCCTCCTCAGCAGTCTGACACCTCTTTGATTGGGCACATAATGCTCCTCAATCAATCTTCTCCCATCTCTAGTCTGCAGCATATGAGTAGTCATCAATACTGACTGAGAAATTACAGGCCCCATTACTATAAATGCCCTATTTATATGTATCCAAAATTATTAAATTGTCCTCTTAAAAACCCAATAAAAAAATCAAAATTCACCACAATATGATTAAATGGTTGTCAAGAGATTTTACAATCACCTTAAAAGCATTCACAAATTACTTCAAAGCCCCAATTGAAGCAGCCTTTTATGAAAATTCCTCGAATTACAAAATGATGTCCATACCGCCGGGTTATGGTCAGGTGAGCGCAGCTTTCCTTCAGCGTCTTTTTGGGCGAGCGGTCATTTGGGCGGTATATGGGCGAGATGACGAAAGTAACGCTCGGCGATATTCTGGGTGGTATTTGGGCGTTAATTTCCGTTATAAACAGTCTACTGGGCAGTGCACGAGTGATGACGGCAGAATTTTAAAAAAAATATGGTTGGGCGGTTCAGCTAATTCTCGGCGTTAACTCTATGCTGAAAGTTACGCTAGCGATAATTGGGCGTTAGTTTCCATTTTTAATCAAATTATGGGCATTAAACTCAATCTCAGCGGTTAAAAGGGCGGTAACTGGGCGAACCCGATGGAAAGTCTAGCCCAAAGTCTTCGACATTTTTGTTTCACCACATTATTTCAAAACAACTTGGCAGATGATTTTAAAATGTTTTCTGTGTAAACGTTTTACATCAACTCTACTAGCAACTGTTTTTTTAGCTCACAGAGAGAGACAGCGACAGAAAAGTGGACGACTAAAACATTTGCACATTATTTGTTTCTAAAGATTACAGAGATAGGGAGGGACGAGGCCATGGAGGGATTTGAAATCGAGGCGTTGCTTACCCGGGAGCCAATGTAGGGCAGCAAGCACAGGGGGTGATGGGTGAGCGGGACTTGGTGCGAGTTAGGACATGGTCAGCTGAGTTTTGGATGACCTCAGGTTTACGTAGGGTAGAATGTGGGAGGCCAGCCAGGAGTGTGATTGAACTGTGTCAGTTATATCCATAAAGTATTGTCACCCAGTTACAACATTTCAAGAGCAACATGGCAGCCCTCCTGGTGCCATTAAATGCCAGGACCCCCCCCTCCTCCTTCATGTTGCTAAACCCTAGGGCATCTCTTCGGTGTGGAGCAAGTTTTGAAACTCCACCATAGTTCTCCCAAATACCAACTGCATCGCCCCGATTCTCAAACCTCAGGACCCCAGTCCGACCTGAGTCCGGAGACCCTACCAGTACTGCCAAAGCCCAAAGTATGCCTTCCCAGTTCTGCTCAACACCAGCTAATTGCCTTGAACCTGGGAGATCCTACAAGCCCCAGGAGACACGGCAGAGTGTCAAAGGCCAGAGATAACATTTATCATCGTCATCATCATAGGCAGTCCCTCAAAATCGAGGAAGACTTGCTTCCACTCCAAAAGTGAGTTCTCAGGTGGCTGTACAGTCCAATACAGGAATTACAGTCTCTGTCACAGGTGGGACAGACAGTGGTTGAAGGAAAGGGTGGGTGGGACTGGTTTGCCGCACGCTCCTTCCACTGCCTGCGCTTGATTTCTGCATGCTCTCGGCGAATTAAATAGTGTTAAAGGAACATATAACAATCAAGGGCACTGCTTTACAGTTGGAAAGAAAAATAGAATCGCAGAAGTTGGTAATAAGTCAAATTGCTTGGCTTATTAAGTCACTGGAGGCCTTGATAGTACATTGTGCGTATCATGGCATAAAACCCCTATTTGTTACAAAATACTCTTTCCGCCAACTCAGAGTGAATAACACTACAGCTAGTATATATATACCTGTCGTAATCGGGGCATCACACACCCAATATCCAATGTCAGACTTTGTAACAACAAAGCAACGGAAAGAAAGCCAGCCCTTAACCTCCTTACCTAAGGAAGGATTTACTTGCCTCAGAGGGAGTGTGCAAGGAAGGTTCACCAGACTGATTCCTGGGATTGGGCGGGGGTTGGGAATTGACCTATGAGGAGAGATTGAGCAAGCTAGGCCGATATTCTCTAGAGTTTAGAGGTGATCTCATTGAAACATACATCGGGGCAGATTTTCGGGTCCTCTCCACCCCGGAGCGGGGGCAATGGCGGGGGTGAGGTGTTCTGGGTGGGCGGTCAGCCTCCAGCGCCCCGCGGCGATCCTCGGGTCCGGTTTAGCGGCGGCGCGGAGCAGCACGGCCCGGAAGAGCTGCGCCCGGTGTGTAACGCCCCTGGTCGCGACACCGGCGCGAGTTTTGCCTCCCGCCCGACCCGTCCGCCCCGCAGCGCGCCCCGCAGTGACCGCCCGGGAAATATCAGGCACCCCCTCCACCGCTCCCCCGGGCATCTCTGGGAGCGCTCCCGGCTTGGCTCTTTAGCTCGGGAGTTTCCCATCCTTACGCCCCGAGAGAGGGGTACAACGTCTCCCTTAGCGCTGCGCCCCCTGACTCCGGGCCCAGCAGCCCAATGTTACTGACCGAGGCGCAAACTGTTCCCGGGCGCTAACTTTCCCGTCCCGCCGCCATTACCGCCCCAAAATCAGCAAAGTCAAGAATCCAACTCAAAATTCTTACAGGGCTAGACAATGTAGATGCAGGGAGGATGTTTCCCCGGGCTGAGGAACCTAGAACCAGGGGTCACAGTCTCAGAATAAGGGGTCGGCCATTTAGGACTGAGATGAGGAGAAACCTCTTGACTCAGAGGGTGGTGAATCTTTGGAATTCTCTGCCCCAGAGGGCTGTCGATTTTAGATTTTTGGATATTAAGGGAATTAAGGGATATGGGGACAGTGCAGGAAAGTGGAGTTGAGGTCGAAGATCAGCCGTGATCTCATTGAATGTCGGAGCAGGCTCGAGGGGCCGAATGGCCGACTCCTGCTCCGAATTTTTCCATTTTTCTGTAACCGGAAGCCACATTTAAAAACAGTTACAACTGCCTTCTAATTAGAAATATAGAAGCAGAAGAAGGCCTTCAGCTCTTTGAGCCTGTTTCGCCATTCAATTACACCATGGCTGATCTGTATCCTAACTCCATCTACCTGTTCTTATGTTCTTATGTTCTACCTGCCTTTGATCTATAACCCTTAACACCCGTGCCTAACAAAACTCTATTCATCTCAGTTTTGAAATTTTCAATTCATCCCCCAACCTCAACAGCTTTTTGCTGCCGAGATTTCCCGATTCCCACTGTGCTTTGTGTGAGGAAGTGTTTCCTGACATCACCCCTGAACGGCCTGGCTCTAATTTTAAGGTGATGGCCCCTTGTTCTGGACTCCCCCCACCAGAGGGAATAGTTTCTCTCGATCCACCCCATCAACTCCTTTAATCATCTTACACACCTCAATGAGATCATCCCTTAATTTTCTATACTCAAGGGAATAAAAGCCTAGTCTATGCAACCTGTCTTCATAATGCAACCCTTTTAGGTTCAGTATTACTCTGGTGACTCTGTGCGGCACCCCCTCCAAGGCCAATATGCTCTTCCCGAGGCACGGAGCCAGCAGTTCTCCCAGAGTCCTGGCCAACATCTCTCCCTCAACTGACACCACCAAAAACAGGACCTCATCTCACCTCTCCACCAAAAACAGGACCTCATCTCATCTCTCCACCAAAAACAGGACCTCATCTCACCTCTCCACCAAAAACAGGACCTCATCTCACCTCTCCACCAAAAACAGGACCTCATCTCACCTCTCCACCAAAAACAGGACCTCATCTCACCTCTCCACCAAAAACAGGACCTCATCTCATCTCTCCACCAAAAACAGGACCTCATCTCACCTCTCCACCAAAAACAGGACCTCATCTCACCTCTCCACCAAAAACAGGACCTCATCTCACCTCTCCACCAAAAACAGGACCTCATCTCACCTCTCCACCAAAAACAGGACCTCATCTCACCTCTCCACCAAAAACAGGACCTCATCTCACCTCTCCACCAAAAACAGGACCTCATCTCACCTCTCCACCAAAAACAGGACCTCATCTCACCTCTCCACCAAAAACAGGACCTCATCTCATCTCTCCACCAAAAACAGGACCTCATCTCAACTCTCCACCAAAAACAGGACCTCATCTCACCTCTCCACCAAAAACAGGACCTCATCTCACCTCTCCACCAAAAACAGGACCTCATCTCACCTCTCCACCAAAAACAGGACCTCATCTCACCTCTCCACCAAAAACAGGACCTCATCTCACCTCTCCACCAAAAACAGGACCTCATCTCACCTCTCCACCAAAAACAGGACCTCATCTCACCTCTCCACCAAAAAGCTGTTGAGGTTGGGGGTCAATTGAAAATTTCAAAACTGAGATTTATAGATCTTTGTTAGACAAAGGTTATTAACGGTTATAGATCAAAGGCAGGTAGATGGAGTTAGTGGGATCTTGCTATGCACAAACTGACTACCAGGTTTGCCTATAAAATAACCATGACTGCACTTCAAAAGTCATTTATTTACTGTAAAGCATTTTGAAATATCCTGAGGAGTTTGTAAGGTGTTATATAAATCCAAGTTCTTGCAAAAATATATAGAATAAACTCTGTTTAACGCAGAGAAGTGTGAAGTGATGCATTTTGGTAGGATGAATGAGGAGAGGCAATATAAACTAAAGTGTACAATGTTAAAGGGGCTGCAGGAACAGAGGGACCTGGGGGTGTACGTATACAAAACTTTGAAGGTGGCAGGGCAAGTTGAGGAAGCTGTTATAAGGTAGACAGGATCCATGGCTTTATAAACAGAGGCATGGAGTATAAAAACAAGGACGTGATGCTAAACTTTTGTAAAACACTGGTTAGGCCCCAGCTGTCGTATTGTGTTCAATTCTGGGCACTGCACTTTACAAAAGATGCAGAAGTGATTTACTCGAATGGTACTATGCATGAGCAACTTCAGTTATGTGGTGTATTTGGATTTCCAGAAGGCATTCGATAAGGTGCCACACAAGAGGTTATTAAACAAAATTAGGGCTCATGGGATTGTGGGTAATATACTGGCATGGATTGAGGATTGGTTAACGGACAGAACACAGAGAGTAGGAATAAACGGGTCATTTTTGGGTTGGCAGGCTGTAACTAGTGGGGTACCGCAAGGATCGGTGCTGGGACCCCAATCTATGTCAATGATTTGGATGAGGGATCAAATGTAATATATCCAAGTTTGCTGATAACAAAGCTCGGTGGGAATGTAAGTTGTGAGGAGGATACAAAGAGGCTTCAGGGGATATAGACAGACTCAGTGAGTGGGCAAGAACATGGCAAATGGAATATAATGTGGAGAAATGTGAAGTTATCCACTTTGGTAGGAAACATAGAAAAGCAGAGTATTTTTTAAATGGTGAAAGATTGGGAAATACTGGTGTTCAGAGGGACCTGGGGGTCCTTGTACATGGATCACAAAGTTAACATGCAGGTACAGCAAGCAATTAAATAAGCAAATGGTATGTTGGCCTTTATTACAACAGGATTTGAGTATAAGAGTAAAGACTGCAATTGTATAGGGCCCTGGTGAGACCACACCTGGAGTACTGTGCACAGTTTTGATCTCCTTACCTAAGGAAGGATATACTTACCATTGAGGGAGTGCAACAAAGGTTCACCAGACTGATTCCTGGGATTGGGGGATTGTCCTATGAGGAGAGATTGAGTAGACGAGGCCTATATTCTCTAGAGTTTAGAAGAATGAGAGGTGATCTCATTGAAACATACAAAATTCTTACAGGGCTTGACCGGGTAGATGCAAGGAGAATGTTTCCCCCGGGCTGGGGAGTCTAGAACCAGGGGTCACAGTCTCAGGATAAGGGGTCGGCCATTTAGGACTGAGATGAGGAGAAACTTCTTCACTCAGCAGGTGGTGAATCTTTGGAATTCTCTGCCCCAGAGGGCCGTGGAGGCTCAGTCGTTGAGTATATTCAAGGCAGAGATTGATATATTTTTGAATATTAAGGGAATCAAGAGATATGGGGACAGTGCAGGAAAGTGGAGTTGAGGTATGATCTCATTGAATGGCGGAGCAGGCTCGAGGGGCCGAATGGCCGACTCCTGCTCCTATTTCTTATGTTCTTATTGTTATATATGTAAACTTGTATTTACTCTGTACAGCCACCAGAGGGCTCATCCCCTTGAGTCCCAAGGGATCCCATAATCCCTTGGGAGCACAGATTTTTAAGGAGGCCTCACAGGTTGGAGAGGCACTCTGGAGACCTGCAATAAAAGACTAATGTCACACTTTACTTTGTTCCGTCTGACTCTTTCTCCATACATAACAACTGGCGACGAGATACAGATAGCGAACCCAAAGATGCAGAGAAAAGTGGGCATCCTGGAGAAATTCTCTGAGGGAGATGATTGGGAAATTTTTGTGGAGTGACTCGACCAATACTTCGTGGCCAACGAGCTAGATGGGGAAGAGAACGCTGCCAAACGAAGGGCGATCCTCCTCACTGTCTGTGGGGCACCAACGTATGGCCTCATGAAGAATCTGCTCACTCCAGCGAAACCCACGGGGAAATCATACAATGATTTGTGCACACTGGTCCGAGAGCATTTGAACACGAAGGAAAGCGTTCTGATGGCGAGGTACCGGTTCTACACCTACAAAAGGTCTGAAGGCCAGGAAGTGGCGAGTTATGTCGCCGAGCTAAGAGGTCTTGCAGGACATTACGAATTTGAAGGACATTTGGAGCACATGCTCAGAGATTTTTTCATACTTGGCATTGGCCACGAAACCATAGTTCACAAACTTTTGACTGTAGAGACCCCAACCTTGAGTAAGGTCATAGCGAAAGCCCAGGTGTTCATTGCCACCAGTGACAATACGAAGCAAATCTCTCAGTGCTGCTACAAGTACTGTGAACAAAGTGATGTTGTTTTTGAATCACAACGTACAGGGCAGATCACACATGCCTTCAGCTGCACGTCTGCAGATGTGTCAGAGTCCACAATCAAGGGTGATGAATGCAAGGCCATTAACACCTTGTTGGCGCTGCGGGGGTGATCATCGTTTCCTTTCATGCCGATTCAAAGGGTACGTTTGCAAGGGCTGTGGAACAATAGGACACCTCCAACGTATGTGCAGGTGAGCTGCAAGTCATGTTAGACCTGCAAACCACCATGTTGCAGGGGAGGACAGACCCACGGAGGATCACGACAAACCAGAGCCTCAGACCGAGGAGGCAGAGGTATATGGGGTGCACACATTCACCATGAATTGTCCCCCGATAATGCTGAAAGTTGAACTAAATGGACTCCCGGGGTCAATGGAGCTGGACATTGGCGCGAGCCAGTCCATCATGGGCAAAAAGACTTTCGAAAGATTGTGGTGCAACAAGGCCTCAAGGCCAGTTTTAACTCCAATTCGTACGAAACTAGAACTTACACGAAAGAACTGATTCCCGTAATCGGCAGTGCTACTGTAAAGGTCTCCTACGATGGAGCGGTGCACAAGCTACCATTCTGGGTGGTACCGGGCGATGGTCCCATGCTGCTCGGCAGGAGCTGGCTGGGAAAGATACGTTGGAACTGGGACGACGTCTGAGCGCTATCGCGCACTGACGGCACTTCGTGTGCCCAGGTCTTAAACAAGTTCCCTTCGTTGTTTGAATTAGGCATCGGGAAATTCCAAGGAACAAAAGTGAAGACCCACCTAATTCCGGGGGCGTGACCCATCCATCACAAGGCGAGAGCAGTACCGTACATGATGAGAGAAAGGATAGGGATTGAGCTAGACCGGCTGCAACGAGAGGGCATCATTTCACCGATCGAGTTCAACCAGTGGGCCAGCCCAATCGTTTCTGTCCTCAAGAGAGATGGCACCATCAGAATCTGTGGCGATTACAAAGTAACTATCAATCGTTTCTCCCTGCAGGACCAATACTCACTACCAAAGACTGACGATCTCTTTGCAACGCTGGTGGGAGGAAAGACATTGACTTCAGCCTACTTGATGCAGGGACTGGAGGAATCATCAAAGGGCCTCACCTGCATCAACATGCACAAAGGTCTTTTCATTTATAACAGGTGCCCGTTTGGAATTCGATCAGCGGCGGCGATATTCCAGAGAAACATGGAAAGCTTACTGAAGTCGGTCACGCGCACCGTGATTTTCCAGGACGACATCTTGGTCACAGATCGGGACACAGTTGAGCATTTGCAGAACCTGGAGGAGGTTCCTAGTCGACTCAAGTGCGTGGGGCTCAGGTTAAAATGCTCGAAGTGCGTTTTCCTGGCGCCTGAAGTGGAGTTCTTGTGGAGGAGGATCGCGGCGGACGGCATCAGGCCCACCGATTCGAAGACGGAGGCAATCGAGAACGTACCGAGGCCACAGAACGTGATGGAGCTGCGGTCATTTCTTGGACTCCTGAACTACTTTGGTAACTTCTTATCGGATCTCAGCACTCTGTTAGAATGACTGCATGTCTTACTACGAAAAGGGGACAAATGGGTTTGGGGCAAAAGCCAAGAAAATGCCTTTGTAAAAGCGAGAAAATTGTTATGTTCGAACAAATTGCTTGTGTTGTATGATCCATGTAAGTGTTTGGTACTAGCATGTGATGTCGGGTGTGTATTGCAACAAGCTAATGATTTCGGGAAACTGCAACCGGTTGCTTATGCATCCAGGAGTCTGTCCAAAGCTGAGAGAGCCTACAGCATGATTGAGAAAGAAGCATTAGCATGTGACTATGGGGTAAAGAAAATGCATCAATACCTATTTGGGCTAAAATTTGAATTGGAAACTGACCATAAGCCACTCATATCCCTGTTTTCCGAGAGTGAAGGGATAAATACCAACGCATCGGCCCGCATCCAGTGATGGACGCTCACATTGTCCGCATACAACTATGCCATCCGCCACAGGCCAGGCACAGAAAACTACGCCGATGCTCTCAGTAGGCTGTCATTGCCCACCATGGGGGAGGAAATGCAGATCTAGCCATAGTTATGGAAGCATTTGAGAGTGAGCAATCACCCGTCACTGACCGGCAGATCAAAACCTGGGCGAGCAAGGACCCCTTATTGTCCCTTGTCAAAAACTGTGTGCTTCAGGGAGCTGGTCCAATGTCCCAGTGGAAATGCAGGAAGAGATAAAGCCGTTCCAGCGGCACAAAGATGAAATGTCTATACAGGCAAACTGCTTTCTGTGGGGCAATTGAGTAGTGGTTCCCAAGAAGGGCAGAGATACCTTCATCAATGACCTCCACAGTACCCAGGCATCGTAATGATGAAAGCGATAGCCAGATCCCACATGTGGTGGCCCGGTAGCGATGCGGACTTAGAGTCCTGCGTTCACAGATGTAACACATGCTCGCAGTTAAGCAACGTACCCAGGGAGGCGCCACTAAGTTTATGGTCTTGGCCCTCTAAACCGTGGTCTAGGATACATGTCGACTATGCAGGCCCGTTCTTGGGTAAAATGTTCCTTGTGATTGTAGATGCATACTCCAAGTGGATTGAATGTGAGATAATGTCAGCTGGCATGTCCGCTGCCACTACTGAAAGCCTGTGGGCCATGTTTGCCACATGTCCTGGTGAGCGACAATGGGCCATGTCTTACCAGTGCTGAGTTCAAAGAATTCATGACCCGTAACAGGATCAAACATGTCACATCTGCCCCATTTAAACCAGCGTCCAATGGTCAGGCAGAGAGAGCAGTGCAAACCATCAAGCAAGGCTTGAAGAGGGTAACTGAAGGCTCACTGCAGACTCGCCTATCCCAAGTCCTACTTAGCTATCACAGGAGACCCCACTCGCTCACTAAGATCCCACCTGCTGAACTGCTCATGAAAAGAGTACTTAAGACAAGGCTCTTGTTAGTTCACCCTGATCTACATGAACAGGCGGCTTCAACAAAGTACATACCATGAAAGCGCAAATGTGTCATGTGAAATTGAAATCAATGATCCTGTATTTGTATTGAATTATGGACAAGGTTCCAAGAGGCTTCCCGGCACTATCGTGGCCAAAGAGGGCAGCAGGGTGTTTCGGGTCAAATTTTCAAATGGACTCATTCACAAGAAACACTTGGACCAAATCAAACTCAGATCCACGGACTAGCCTGAGCAACCCACCTTGGACCCTACCTTTAATGATCCTCCAACATACACACCAGTGGCAACCGGCACCACAGTTGACCATGAAGCAGAACCCATCATCCACAGCAGCCCTGCAGGGCCCAAAACACCAGGCAGCCCAGCAAGGCCAGCTGCACAACAGCCCAGCAAGGGCCCAACAAATGATTCAACAATACCAGCTTTCACACCGAGACGATCAACCAGGGCAAGAAGGGCCCCAGATCGACTCATATTGTAAATAGTTACACTATAGACTTTGGGGGGGGGGGGAGTGTTGTTATATATGTAAACTTGTACTTGCTCTGTACAACCACCAGATGGCTCATCCCCTGGGGTCCCAAGGGATCCCATAATCCCTTGGGAGCACAGGTATTTAAGAAGGCCTCACAGGTTGGAGAGGCACTCTGGGGACCTGCCATAAAAGACTACGGTCACACTTTACTTTGAGCTCACAGTGTTCAGTCTGACTCTTTCTCCATACATAACACTTATGTTCGAGACTAGAGAAGTTTGGGTTGTTCTCCTTAGAGCAGAGAAGGTTAAGAGGAGATTTGATAGAAGGGTTTTAAAGAGTAAATAAGTGGCAGAAGGGTCAGTAACCAGAGGACACAGATGTAAAGTAATTCGCAAAAGGACCAGAGGTGAGATGAAGAGAAATTGTTTTACACAGCGAGTTGTTATGATCTGGGATGCACTGCTTGAAAGAGCGGTGAAAGCAGATTCAATAATAACTCTCAAAAGTAAATTGGCTAAATTCTTGAAGGGGACAAATTTGCAGGACTTATGGGGCAAGGGAGGTGGAGGGGGACTAATTGGACGGCTCTTTCAATAGGTCGGCACAGGCACGATGGGCCGAATGGTTTCCTTCTGATCTGGCCCTAAGCTCTGGAACTCCCTCCCCAAACCTCTCCGCCTCTCGACTCTCTTTCCTCCTTTAAGACCCTCCTTAAAACCTACCTCTTTGACCCTCATCTGCCATAATTCTTATGTGGCTCGGTATCAAGTTTTGTTGTTTTGTCTAATAACGCTGCTGTGAGGCGCCTTGGGATGTTTTACGACACTAAAGGCGCTATATAAATACAAGTTGTTGTAACATTCTATGATTCTATCATACACTCTGTGTTACTGGGTATAATATTCCAATAGAGAGAGAGATTATATTATGCACTGTTGTTACGAGGGTTTCTCAGACCTTTATGGTGCGATGTATTATGCATTTAGGTGTTAAACAGTTCTTTAGGTGTCACACACTGATGCAGTATTGCTGTGGGCTCCATTCCTGCAGTATGTGATAACATAATCTCCTGCACTGGGCTATGCTCCTGTGTTGTGTGCCACGATAGGCTGGCAGTGTTGTGGCACATCACAATATGCTTCCAAAAACAGCAGCAATAAACCCCTTCCTCTCCTGCTTGCTCCCTTGGCCTGTCCCTGGCCCAGGGTAAAGCCACTGCAGCGCGTGGGTTAACTTCCACAGCCCCACTCAGCCCAGCTCGCCACATTATTTAACTGCTGGACACATGCAGTCTGCTGCTGCTACGTCAATTGTGCATGTGGGAGATTGAGTTTGAGCTGGGAATTGTGCAAATTAGCAGGAGGGGGTTGGAATGACTGTGGGAGCTGTGTGCTGTGTGCCTTTAAGAGCAGCTTGGAGGTGCAGATCTTGCAGTGAGTGTGCGAGGCAGTGAGTATCTCCCTGCACCAAGCATCATTGCAGGGGTCGATCCATTCCCCAGCAAAAGGTAGCTTGTGAAGGGCACGGTGGCCAGCAGCTGGAGGTGAGGGGGGGAACCAGATGGATTGCAATCCGAGGACCAAGCCACTTGGCAACAGATGCTGCTCTCGCATGCCTTTGCAGCCCAGGCATCTTGTGTGATGCTCGCCTCTGACTCTCTGCACCAGCCTGCTACTCCTCCCCTCGGCAGCCGGGCGAGATAGGCACACCCGCACAAGCCACACATCCACGTCCCACAAGGATTTTTTTTTGAATTATGTGTGTGTGCGCGATTGCTACCTGGCGCTAGGAGATTGTGTCGCTGCGGCATGGAGACCTGGCTTGGCAGGACACTTGCACCAGGGCGAATTTGTGCGACACTGATTTGAGAGAAAATAGAAAGCCTTGTGTGTGTGTGTGTGTGGGGAGAGTCTGCATTTGTCAGCTGTGCAGAATACAACACACACACAGAGACAGGGAGCTGTCCCCAACAGAACCATCCCACTGCCTATCCGAGTGAGCCAGGCTGTGAGTGTGTCTGTCCAAGCGCCCTGCAGCCCCTGACATGGCTCAAGCCGCCAAACAGTTGAAGAAGATCAAGGATGTAGAGGCTCAAGCACAGCTGGAGCAGGAGAAAAAGGAGGAAGAGAAGAGGAAACGCAGGAACCGTTCCCGGGAACGAAAAAGAAAGGTACATGGGTGCATTGGAGAGGGGGGTGTTCCTGGATCAGAGTGTGGCTGTGTCACTCTGCATGGGACTATCAGCCCCAGCCCAGCTGACAATTCTTGTGCAAATCTATTCCTGCTGCATGAAGTTTTAATGAGAGGCATGGGCATCAAGCTATAGGGTGAGCAAGAATGCAAAAGAGAAACAGTCTTAAAGATGCACTGTCCAAAGTATGCAAGGCAGGTGGCATGGGCATTCAAGAAGCAAGGTAGTGGAGGGGACACAACAGCTCCAAGATTAGGGGACACAGCAAGTCGGATAACGGAGGGGGGCAGGATCGAATGTCCAGGGAGGGCAGTGCAAGAGGTCCCTGCGTTTGGATCGCAGCTTTACAACTGATGGAAGTGGGGTGGGGGGGGGGGCAATGGATGTCGCAGACAAGGACATATGAGGCATTGGGTTTCAAACCAGAGAAGGCTAAAACAGAGACGGTGATGGATGGGTAGAGAGAGCTTTAGCAGCAGGGAGAGAGAGAGAGAGAGAGTGAGGGGGCAACTATTTATAATGGATAGAAGATCTTCAGGAAGTTTTGCTTGTGATTGGAGTCCGCACTGGGTGTTCAGTCTTGTGTATCCACAGGATGTCTCTGATTTGCTGACTTGTAAACTTTGAGAGAGTCTGTGAGCACCTGCACTTGTTAGTGCAGTTCTGATGGATGGAGAAACTTAAGCAAAATCTCTTGGGTAGAGTGCATTGGCTTTCTGGAAAGGAAGAGGCCAAATAATCACACAGTTCTAGATTCACTGACACCCTGTGCTAACCCGCTCCCTTCTTTCAAATAGCAATGGTTTTAAAGTGACACGTCAACAATAACATGTATTTATATAGCACCTTTAACACAGTAGATGCTTCATGGGAGCGTTATCAAACAACATCTGAGACCGAGCTACATAAGGAGATATTAGGGCAAAGCTTGGGCGAAGAGATAGGTTTTAAGGAGCATCGTAAAGGTAGAGAGGTTTAGGGAGGGAGTTCCAGAGCTTGGAGCCCAGGCAGCTGAAGGCACGGCCACCGATGGTGGAGCGATTATAATCATGGTTCAATTATTGTTTTGCTGAGCAATAGATAAGCGTTATGATGGTTATGGTAACCGACATCATGTGTTAAGTGATGCAATAATGGGTTTTGACGCAACTTCTATCATTGTATGTTTGCAATATCAAGAACTGAAGGTTTACCAAGCATTTTTCTTCTTGGATTTCACTTCCCTGTAACGGCCGAGGTGTTGGGGGTTAACTTGGTGCATTTCCTGCTGACGTGCAATGCAAACATTGTAAACTATCCGTTATGCAATTTGTTGCTTGATATTGAGGATATTATGCTTTTAACCTGGAATATAAACCAACAGAGGCGGTGAATGTCAGTGCCTTCAATGGTCACAGTTCTCCCACACCTGACCAGACATTATCTGACACCCTCGAGTTTTCAGACAACATCTGTTTGACCAGTCATTTGGTTTGGGGAGACTTGTCTGGAAATAATTCAGGTGACATTTTAACTTCTTGACCTGGTGCAACGGCTCAAGTTGAAGTGTAAATGTTGAGATGTGTTGGTCCCTGCTACTGCCACTTTCAGCGAGAGCAGTTGAGTGACACTGCAAGCTACTTTCGAAGATTTGTAAATTGGAGGCAATTGCCCTGACTCAAATGTACCTACAGGTCAAAATGTTTTGTCCTTTTCACAACCAATAAGCACCAACTAATTTTTTGCCTTGTGCCTATGGGGTGGTGTTACATTTCTTTGTCAGGATGTTCCTGATTTATTGATTGCTGATTTTCTCCCCCACATCGCCCAGTCTGGCTACCAGCAGCGTGACCCCAGATGTTAGAACATAAGAACATAAGAATTTAGAACAGGAGTAGGCCATCTAGCCCCTCGAGCCTGCTCCGCCATTCAACAAGATCATGGCTGATCTGGCCGTGGACTCAGCTCCACTTCCCCACCCGCTCCCCGTAACCCTTAATTCCCTTATTGGTTAAAAATCTATCTATCCGTGACTTGAATACATTCAATGAGCTAGCCTCAACTGCTTCCTTGGGCAGAGAATTCCACAGATTCACAACCCTCTGGGAGAAGAAATTCCTTCTCAACTCGGTTTTAAATTGGCTCCCCCGTATTTTGAGGCTGTGCCCCCTAGTTCTAGTCTCCCCGACCAGTGGAAACAACCTCTCTGCCTCTATCTTGTCTATCCCTTTCATTATTTTAAATGTTTCTATAAGATCACCCCTCATCCTTCTGAACTCCAACGAGTAAAGACCCAGTCTACTCAATCTATCATCATAAGGTAACCCCCTCATCTCCGGTATCAGACTAGTGAATCATCTCTGTACCCCCTCCAAGGCTAGTATATCCTTCCTTAAGTAAGGTGACCAAAACTGCACGCAGTACTCCAGGTGCGGCCTCACCAATACCCTGTACAGTTGCAGAAGGACCTCCCTGCTTTTGTACTCCATCCCTCTCGCAATGAAGGCCAACATTCCATTCACCTTCCTGATTACCTGCTGCACCTGCAAACTAACTTTTTGGGATTCATGCACAGGACCTCCAGGTCCCTCTGCACCGCAGCATGTTGTCATTTCTCCCCATTCAAATAGTATTCCCTTTTACTGTTTTTTTCCCCAAGGTAGATGACCTCACATTTTCCGACATTGTATTCCATCTGCCAAACCTTAGCCCATTCGCTTAACCTATCTAAATCTCTTTGCAACCTCTCTGTGTCCTCTACACAACCCGCTTTCCCACTAATCTTTGTGTCATCTGCAAATTTTGTTGCACTACACTCTGTCCCCTCTTCCAAGTCATCTATGTATATTGTAAACAGTTGTGGTCCCAGCACCGATCCCTGTAGCAGACCACTAACCACCGATTTCCAACCCGAAAAGGACCCATTAATCCCGACTCTCTGCTTTCTGTTAGCCAGCCAATTCTCGATCCATGCTAATACATTTCCTCTGACTCCGCGTACCTTTATCTTCTGCAGTAACCTTTTGTGTGGCACCTTATCGAATGCCTTTTGGAAATCTAAATACACCACATCCATCGGTACACCTCTATCCACCATGCTCATTATATCCTCAAAGAATTCTAGTAAATTAGTTAAACATGATTTCCCCTTCATGAATCCATGTTGCGTCTGCTTGATTGCACTATTCCTATCTAGATGTCCCGCTATTTCTTCCTTAATGATAGCTTCAAGCATTTTCTCCACTACAGATGTTAAACTAACCAGCCTATAGTTACCTGCCTTTTGTCTGCCCCCTTTTTTAAACAGAGGTGTTACATTAGCTGCTTTCCAATCCGCTGGTACCTCCCCAGAGTCCAGAGAATTTTGGTAGATTATAACGAATGCATCTGCTATAACTTCCGCCATCTCTTTTATACCCTGGGATGCATTTCATCAGGACCAGGGGACTTGTCTACCTTGAGTCCCATTAGCCTGTCCAGCACTACCTCCCTCGTAATAGTGATTGTCTCAAGCTCCTCCCTTCCCACATTCCCGTGACCAGTAATTTTTGGCATGGTTTTTGTGTCTTCCACTGTGAAGACCGAAGCAAAATAATTGTTTAAGGTCTCAGCCATTTCCACATTTCCCATTCTTAAATCCATCTTCTCATCTTCTAAGGGACCAACATTTACTTTAGTCACTCTCTTCCGTTTTATATATCGGTAAAAGCTTTTACTATCTGTTTTTATGTTTTGCGCAAGTTTACTTTCGTAATCTATCTTTCCTTTCTTTATTGCTTTCTTACTCATTCTTTGCTGTCGTTTAAAATTGTTCCCAATCTTCTATTTTCCCACTAACCTTGGCCACCTTATACACATTGGTTTTTAATTTGATACTCTCCTTTATTTCCTTGGTTATCCACGGCTGGTTATGCCTTCTCTTACCGCCCTTCTTTTTCACTGGAATATATTTGTGTTGAGCACTATGAAAGAACTCCTTAAAAGTCCTCCACTGTTCCTCAATTGTGCCACCGTTTAGTCTGTGTTCCCAGTCTACTTTAGCCAATTCTGCCCTCATCCCACTGTAGTCCCCTTTGTTTAAGCATAGTACGCTTGTTTGAGACACAACTTCCTCACCCTCAATCTGTATTACAAATTGAACCATACTGTGATCACTCATTCCAAGAGGATCTTTTACTAGGAGATCGTTTATTATTCCTGTCTCATTACACATGACCAGATCAAAGGTAGCTTGCTCCCTTGTAGGTTCTGTAACATACTGTTCTAAGAAACAATCCCGTATGCATTCTATGAATTCCTCCTTCAGGCTACCCCATGCGATTTGATTTGACCAATCGATATGTATGTTAAAATCCCCCATGATTACTGCCATTCCTTTTTCATATGCCTCTATTATTCCCTTGATTATTGCCCGCCCCACCGTGAAGTTATTATTTGGAGGCCTATAAACTACGCCCACCAGTGACTTTTTCCCCTTACTATCTCTAATCTCCACCCACAATGATTCAACATTTTGTTCATTTGAGCCAATATCATCTCTCACAACTGCCCTGATATCATCCTTTATTAACAGAGCTACCCCACCTCCTTTCCCTTCTTGTCTATCCTTCCGAATTGTCAGATACCCCTGTATGTTTAATTCCCAGTCTTGGCCACCCTGCAACCACGTTTCTGTAATGGCCACCAAATCATACCCATTTGTAATGATTTGTGCCGTCAACTCATTTACTTTTTTTCGAATGCTGCGTGTGTTTTGGTAAAGTGTTTTAATACTAGCTTTTAAACCATGATTTTTAGTTTTGACCCTTCCTGCAGCCCCTTTATATTCATACATATTGTCCCTTCCTATCATCTTGTGGTTTACACTTACCCCAGTGCTACTCTGCTCTGTTGCCTCCTGCCTTTTGCATTCTTTCTTGGGATCCTGTTCATCTGCGCTCTCACCCACTCTAACTAGCTCAGGGCCCTCTCCTGGGTTCCGAATACTCCTCGCATTGAGGCACCGAGCTTTCAGGCTTGCCTTTTTATTACACTTTGACCCTTTAGAATTTTGCTGTACAGTGGCCGTTTTTGTTTCTTGCCTTGGGTTTCTCTGCCCTCCACTTTTACTCATCTCCTTTCTGTCTTTTGCTTCTGTCTCCATTTTGTTTCCCTCTGTCTCCCTGCATTGGTTCCCATCCCCCTGCCACATTAGTTTAACTCCTCCCCAACAGCACTAGCAAACACTCCCCCTAGGACATTGGTTCCGGTCCTGCCTAGGTGCAGACCGTCCGGTTTGTACTGGTCCCACCTCCCCCAGAACCGGTTCTAATGCCCCAGGAATTTTAATCCCTCCCTGCTGCACCACTGCTCAAGCCATGTATTCATCTGAGCTATCCAGCGATTCCTACTCTGACTAGCACGTGGCACTGGTAGCAATCCCGAGATTATTACTTTTGAGGCCCTACTTTTTAATTTAGCTCATAGCTCCTTAAATTCGTCTCGTAGGACCTCATCCCTTTTTTTTAACCTATGTTGTTGGTACCAATGTGCACCACGACAACTGGCTGTTCTCCCTCCCTTTTCAGAATGTCCTGCACTCGCTCCGAGACATCCTTGACCCTTGCACCAGGGAGGCAACATACCATCCTGGAGTCTCGATTGCAGCTGCAGAAACGCCCATCTATTCCCCATTTCAATTGAATCCCCTATCACTTTCGCTCTCCCACTCTTTTTCCTGCCCTCCTGTACAACAGAGTCAGCCACGGTGCCATGAACTTGGCTGCTGCTGCCCTCCCCTGATGAGTCATCCCCCTCAACAGCTTCCTTTATTTAACCTATCACCCAGGAGGGGCAGTTGAGCAAAGAAAATTCGTAAATGTGCCTGAGGAACCTTTTCACTTATTTAAAAGGAGAATGGAGACGTCTGTGAAGCATGGCTTGCACCGTTGGGTAATGGGGCTGTTGTCAATTGAAAGTGTTGCGTTCATGGAATCCTTCTGAAGACTGAAGTAGCATTCTCTTGTTACCCGCACATATTTTTCGAAGGTACAGCAGTGATATCGATCACTACTGGGATGTGCTAAAGTGGCTGTGATACACCATTTATAGGTCAGGGCCATCAAAGTATTGTCCATGGGGTTCAGCTGCACCAGAGCAGATAAGGAATCTTGCCTCTCCGCATTGATGATCCTGTAGGATTGAGATACAGTATTGAGGTATAGTGTCAGCCAGTGGTGCAGTGGGCAGCACGCTTGCCTCTGAGTCAGAAGGTTGTGGGTTCAAGTCCCACTCCAGGGATTTGAGCACAAAAATCTGAGCTGGTACTCCAGTGCAGTGTTGAGGGAGCGCTGCACTGTTGGAGGTGCTGTCTTTCAGTTGAGACATTAAACCGAGGCCCCATCTGCTCTGTCAGGTGGATGTAAATGATCCCACGGTGCTATCTTGAAGAAGAGCAGGGGAGTTATCCCCGGTGTCCTGGGGCCAATACTTATCCTTCAATCAACATAACAAATAAACAGATTATCTGGCCATTATCACATTGCTGTTTGTGGGAGCTTATTGAGCGATAATTGGCTGCCACATTTCCCACATTGCAACAGTGACAACATTCCAAAAAGTGCTTCGTTGTCTGTAAAGCGCTTTGGGATATCCGGTGGTTGTGAAAGGCGCTATATAAATGCAAGTCTTTTTAGTATTGCTTTTTCTGGGCTCCAGATGAAGGGCTATTGTTATATTTACCCTTCCTAGGTTGTATGACTTTTCCCATCTTGGTGGATGTGTCTGACTGTTGGCAAAGGAAGGACGGGGATTTTTCAATCTAGAGGACTGTTTGGGACTTTGTGAGAACCAAGTACGGCCAATATTATAAGCGAGTGTCTTTGGGGTGTTTAATGGCACGGCTGTAGTGGGGACGGCTGTTCACCACAGCGGCCAGAAGTAAGAAACAAAAGAAAACAGAAGCTGCGGCAAGTTGGGCAGTCTCTGTAAAGAAAGAAGAAATATTGATGTTTCCGGCATGACCCTGCTTTGCAGCGAGAGGATATTACAGATGATCAGCTCATCATCAGACATAACAGGCCAGAAGTGAGAGCTGTGCTAGCCTGTGTGTTGTGGGGGAGGTGAGCGCTCCCTCTCAGTTGGGTAGATGCAGCAGATCTGGGGCACAGTCCACCACGAACCCGAGGCCTCTCGTGGTCTTCATACCCTCCTGGATTACAAATCCATAGAATCATACAGCGCAAAAGGAAGCCATTCGGCCCATCATACCTGTGCCGACTGTTTGACAGAGATTTCCAATTAGTCCCGCACCTGTGCTCTTTCCCCATAGTGCTGCAAGTTTTTCTTTTTCAAGTATTGATCCCATTCCCGTTTGAAAGTTGCTACTGAATCTGTTTCCACCGCCCTTTCAGAAAGTGCGTTTCAGATCACAACAACTCCCTCCATAAATCTGTGTCCTCTGGTTACTGACCTTCCTATAACATAAGAACATAAGAAATAGGAGCATTTGACCCCTCGAGCCTGCTCCGCCATTCAATAAGATCATGGCTGATCTGATCTTGGCCTCAACTCCACTTTCCTGACCGCTCCCGCCGGTGGAAATATTATTTACTCCATCAGAACCCTTCATAATGGTGAGCACCTCAATCAGATCTTCCCTTCACCTTCTCTGCTCAAAGGAGAGCAAGGCCAGCCTCCCAATTCTTTCCACATATTACTGATGAAAACACTGGGAAGATGGGCATTAGCATATGTTTAGGTTGTCCAGCAACAAAGCTTCAGGGATAGATGGAATTGTTAAGTCTTGTGTGGGTGCAGAACTTTTGGTCGATGATGTTCAGTTAACTCTTGTGTGAGCAGCGTTACGGTATGTCTTCATACCTGTCGCCCCTCTTCTTCTGTTATCTGGTGGCCTGGTTATTGATCGTTAATCTCCTTCAATCTATTGGCCTGGAGGTGAATACAGTACATGGAGCTCTTGGGGTTTAATATTGCGGTTGGAGGAGTACCTCCGGAGTACGTCTCCGACCTACAAAACAAACCACGGGTGAGTTGGCTAAGATAGATTGGGAAACTACGTTAAAAGCTATGACGGTAGACAAGCAATGGCTAGCATTTAAAGAATTAATACATAATTTTAAGGCGCAAAAATCCCAGAGGAAAAGTGGTCCAACCGTGGCTAACAAGAGAAGTTAAAGATAGTATTGGATCAAAGGAAGAGGTTTATAATTTTGCCAAAAAGGGCCTGAGGATTGGGAGGATTTTAGAATTCAACAAAGGAGGACCAAGAAATTGATAAGGAAAGAGAAAAAAGTATATGAGAGTATATTAGCAAGAGACATAAAACAGGTTGTAAACGTTTGTATAGGTTTGTAAATAGGAAGCGATCAGTGAAAGTAAACACGGGCCCATTAGAGGCAGAGACAGGAGAAATTATAACTTGTGGAGAGAATGAGGAACTTAAAAAAAATCAGTGTAAATAAAAACATGGCACTAAGTGGCGACAGATCCCCTGGACCCAACGACCTGCACCCTGGGGTTTTAAAAGAGGTAACTGCAGAGATAGTGGATGCACTGGTATTAATCTTCCAGGATTCCCTCGATTCTAGAACGGTCCCCAAGGATTGGAAGGTAGCAAACATAACCCCGCTGTTTAAGAAAGGAGGAAGAGAAAAAATGGGGAACTATAGGCCAGTTAGCCTGATGTCAGTCGTAGACAAAATGCTAGAATCTATTATTGGGGACGTGGTAACAGAGCACTTAGAAAATCGTAATTTGATTAGGCAAAATCAACATGGTTTTATGAAAGGGAAAACGTGTTTGACAAATCTGTTTTTTGAAGATGTAACTAGTGCGATGGATCAGGGGGAACCAGTGGATGTGGTGTATTTGGATTTTCAAAAAGCATTCGATAAGGTGCCACACAAGAGTTACTACACAAAATTAGGACTCATGGGATTGGGGATAATATATTAGCATGGATTGAGGATTGGTTAATGGTCAGAAAACAGAGAGTAGGAATAAATGGGATTTTTTCAGGTTGGTCGGCTGTAACAAGGTTGGTACTGCAAGGATCAGTGCTTGGGCCCCAGCTATTTACAATCTATATTCATGACTTAAATGAAGGGATTGAGTGTAATGTATCCAAGTTAGGTGAGAAAGTAAGCTGAGAGCAGGTCACAGAGGCTGCAGGGAGATACAGACAGGTTGACTGAGTGGGCAAGAACATGGCAAATGGAATACAATGTGGGGAAGTGTGAAGTTATTCACTTTGGAAGGAAAAACAAAAAATCAGAATGGTGAGAGACTGGGAAAGTTTACATTCAGAGGGACCTGGGTGTCCTTGTACATGAATCACAGAAAGTTAACGTGAAGGTACAACGAGCAATTAGAAAAGCAACTGGTATGTTAGCTTTTGATCCAAAGGGATTTGAGTATAAGAGTAGAGAAGTCTTAGTACAATTATACAGGGCATTGGTGAGGCCACACCTGGAGTATTGTGCACAGTTCTGGTCTTCTTACCTAAGGAAGGACATACTTGCCTTAGAGGGAGTGGAACAAAGGTTCACCAGACTAGTTCCTGGTATGAGGGGATTGCCCTATGAGGAGAGATTGAGTAGACTAGACCCACATTCCCTGGAGTTTAGAAGAATGAGAGGTGATCTCATTGAAACATATAAAATTCTTAAGTGGCTTAACAGGGTTAACGCTGAGAAATGTTTTCCCGGGCTGGGGAGTCTAGAACCAGGGGTCACAGTCTCAGGATAAGAGGTCAGTCATTTAAGACGGAGATGAGGAGATTGTGATTCACTCAGAGGATTGTGAATATTTGGAATTCTCTGCCCCAGAGGGCTGTGGAGGCTCAGTCGTTGAGTATATGCAAGACAGAGGTTGATAAATCTTTGGGAACTAAGGGAATCAAGGGATATGGGGATAGTGGGGGAAGGTGTTGAGGTAGAAGATCAGCCATGATCTTGTTGAATGGTGGAGCAGGCTCGAAGGGTCAAATGGCCTACTCCAGCTTCTACTTTTTATGTTCTTATGAACCTACCTTCAGGTGTCCAAGCTGCGGAAAGTTCCGGTCCCGGGTCTCCAGGCAGATGTCAGCGTAAAGGCCCACAGATCTCAGGGACACAGGCGGTTGGGCAGCATCCCTGGGATCACATGGGCCTGGTCCTCCAATGACAAAGGAGAATCCCATTGCAGTCATTTACGAAATGAATCCCCTAATGATATCCAAATAATTATGCAGTTTACACAATTCTAATCAATATTAATGCACTGAATTTCAATGTTATTCAAATGCCCCATCATTTCACCAACAATAATTATAAACATCATAATCCAGGCCAATATTTGCATAAACTACTTTAAAGTGTATGTGCATCATTTTTGATTTTTTTAAATATTTAATTTAAAGCTTATATATTATCCTTACGCTGATGAAAGCAGGCCCTACACCTGCTTTTATCAGCCATAGGAGTTTCGTGGGCAGTTGTTGGGCAAATACTCAGTTTACAGTCGATTCGGATGAAATGTCAATGCATGTCTTGACGGATCGCAAGTTCCGAATTTCAGGCATGCAGAAACCTGGAAGTTGCGGGACCTCTCAAATGGAATACTCTCAGGAGCCGCAATTTCAGGGCCATTGTATACTTGGTGAGGATTTGTGGAGGCGTGTTGCCGTTATTCTGGAGAGCATTGGAGTGGCGTCAATTCAACTCATCTTGGAGCTTAGTATTATTGGTTGATCTTCAATCTGGAGTTAGTGCTTTGGGACAAATTGAAAGTGGTGTGAGCAGTTACAGACATTACATTGTTTGCTTCATGGTTTATTAAAAAAAATGAAATTAACGTCCTGAACATTTTGTGCATTGCAAATTAATAACATTACACCTTGCATATATTGCTTCAACCTCTGGAGGATTTGAGTCACAGTTGCACAATAAAATCCAATTTAAGAATCATATATGTTTTATTCAGGTTTTATGCCAGGAATACTGTGAAGGATATTTGTTTATGCAGGTATTAACTCTTGCAAGTTTTCTTCAGAAACAAGGCATCTGTTTGTTTTTTTGGTTGGATTCCTGAGCTTCCCTCTTGGCAGGGTTGTTGCAGTTTGACGCTGAGGGGTGACGTGATGTGACGTCATGTCAGCGATGTGACGTAGTGTCAATAGGTTGTCACCGCTGAATGGTTCCAGACCAGCATGGACTGGGGCCATGGAGCAAGACCCCTTAGCTGCCATTCCAGTCCAGTAATGACCAGGAGTGTGGAAGGGGAATGAGGGTATAGGCCCCTGGAGTTAGAACCTAATAGCAGTATAGAAAAATACTGTAAATATAGCAAATAAAATTATTTTCATATTAAAAGCATTAATTATTCGTGAAAAAAGCAAATAAGTGTTACAAACAGAACGTCTCAAAGATGTAAATATAAACACATCATTGCAGAAAATCACACTCCTGTATGTAAGATACACCCTGTTACTGGATATCCCACTTCTATAATATAATACACCCTGTTACTGGATATCACACTCCTGTATAATACACTTTGTGTATTACAGCCCACACTGTGCGATATGTGCGTGCACTAGGTCCGTGCAGCAGAGCAGGTCTCCCGCCATCTTGGTTAACCCTTGCCACTGGACCAAGACCTAGCTCTGTCAAGCCCGTGTGGTGGCTGGTGTGCAACAGCCATCCCACGTTAAAAAAATCCACGCACAGGCATCTTCCACCCTTCAGGGTGTAGTTCGGGACCCGGAATAGTAGGTCCTTCATTGAAACACCTGTGAACTCATTCTTTATTGGAAGTAAGTCATCCTCATTTCAAGGGACGGCCTATGATGATGATGTTACTGGATGTCACACTTTGTGTATAATACACCCTGTTACTGGATATCATACTCCTGTGTATAATACACCCTGTGTCACTGGATATCACATTCCTGTGTATAATACACTGTATGTCACTGGATGTCTCACTCCTGTGTATAATACACTGTATGTCACTGGATATCACACTCCTGTGTATAATACACCCTGTCACTGGATATCACACTCCTGTGTATAATACATGGTATGTCACTGGATATCACACTCCTGTGTATAATACACCCTGTCACTGGATATCACACTCCTGTGTATAATACACCTTGTGTCACTGGATATCACACTCCTGTGTATAATACACCTGTCACTGGATATCACACTCCTGTGTATAATACACTGTATGTCACTGGATATCATACTCCTGTGTATAATACACCCTGTCACTGGATATCACACTCCTGTGTATAATATACCCTGTGTCACTGGATATCACACTCCTGTGCATAATACACCCTGTCACTGGATATCACACTCCTGTGTATAAAACACCTTGTGTCACTGGATATCACACTCCTGCGTATAATACACACTGTGTCACTGGATATCACACTCCTGTGTATAATACACCTGTCACTGGATATCACACTCCTGTGTATAATACACTGTATGTCACTGGATATCATACTCCTGTGTATAATATACCCTGTGTCACTGGATATCACACTCCTGTATATAATACACCCTGTCACTGGATATCACACGCCTGTGTATAATATACCCTGTGTCACTGGATATCACACTCCTGTGCATAATATACCCTGTGTCACTGGATATCACACTCCTGTGTATAATACACCCTGTCACTGGATATCACACTCCTGTGTATAATATACCCTGTGTCACTGGATATCACACTCCTGTGTATAAAACACCTTGTGTCACTGGATATCACACTCCTGCGTATAATACACCCTGTGTCACTGGATATCACACTCCTGTGTATAATACACCCTGTGTCACTGGATATCACACTCCTGTGTATAATATACCTTGTGTCACTGATATCACACTCCTGTGTATAATACACTGTATGTCACTGGATATCATACTCCTGTGTATAATATACCCTGTGTCACTGGATATCACACTCCTGTGTATAATACACCCTGTCACTGGATATCACACTCCTGTGTATAATACATGATATGTCACTGGATATCACACTCCTGTGTATAATACACCCTGTGTCACAGGATATCACACTCCTGTGCATAATACACCCTGTCACTGGATATCACACTCCTGTGTATAAAACACCTTGTGTCACTGGATATCACACTCCTGCGTATAATACACCCTGTGTCACTGGATATCACACTCCTGTGTATAATACACTGTATGTCACTGGATATCATACTCCTGTGTATAATATACCCTGTGTCACTGGATATCACACTCCTGTGTATAAAACACCTTGTGTCACTGGATATCACACTCCTGCGTATAATACACCCTGTGTCACTGGATATCACACTCCTGTGTATAATACACTGTATGTCACTGGATATCATACTCCTGTGTATAATATACCCTGTGTCACTGGATATCACACTCCTGTGTAGAATACACCCTGTGTCACTGGATATCACACTCCTGTGTATAATACACCCTGTGCCACTGGATATCACACACCTGTGTATAATACACTGTATGTCACTGGATATCATACTCCTGTGTATAATGCACCCTGTCACTGGATATCACACTCCTGTGCATAATACACCCTGTGTCACTGGATATCACACTCCTGTGTATAATACACCCTGTCACTGGATATCACACCCCTGTGTATAATACACCCTGTCATTGGATATCACACTCCTGTGTATAATACACCCTGTCACTGGATATCACACTCCTGTGTATAATACTCCCACTGGATATCACACTCCTACGTATAATACACCCTGTGTCACTGGATATCACACTCCTGCGTATAATACATCCTGTGTCACTGGATATCACACTCCTGCGTATAATACACCCTGTGTCACTGGATATCACACTCCTGTGTATAATACACCTGTCACTGGATATCACACTCCTGTGTATAATACACCCTGTGTCACTGGATATCACACTCCTGTGTATAATACACTGTATATCACTGGATATCCTACTCCTGTGTATAATATACCCTGTGTCACTGGATATCACACTCCTGTGTATAATACACCCTGTCACTGGATATCACACTCCTGTGTATAATATACCTTGTGTCACTGATATCACACTCCTGTGTATAATACACTGTATGTCACTGGATATCATACTCCTGTGTATAATATACCCTGTGTCACTGGATATCACACTCCTGTGTATAATACACCCTGTCACTGGATATCACACTCCTGCGTATAATACACCCTGTGTCACTGGATATCACACTCCTGTGTATAATACACCTGTCACTGGATATCACACTCCTGTGTATAATACACACTGTGTCACTGGATATCACACTCCTGTGTATAATACACTGTATGTCACTGGATATCCTACTCCTGTGTATAATATACCCTGTGTCACTGGATATCACACTCCTGTGTATAATACACCTGTCACTGGATATCACACTCCTGTGTATAATACACCCTGTCACTGGATATCACACTCCTGTGTATAATATACCTTGTGTCACTGGATATCACACTCCTGTGTATAATACACTGTATGTCACTAGATATCATACTCCTGTGTATAATATACCCTGTGTCACTGGATATCACACTCCTGTGTATAATACACCCTGTCACTGGATATCACACACCTGTGTATAATACACCCTGTGTCACTGGATATCATACTCCTGTGTATAATACACCCTGTCACTGGATATCACACTCCTGTGTATAATACACTATGTCACTGGATATCACACTCCTGTGTATAATACACCCTGTCACTGGATATCACACTCCTGCGTATAATACATCCTGTGTCACTGGATATCACACTCCTGCGTATAATACACCCTGTGTCACTGGATATCACACTCCTGTGTATAATACACCTGTCACTGTATATCACACTCCTGTGTATAATGCACCCTGTGTTACTGGGTTTGTGGAGTATGCTCTAAGAATATCCCCATCGTCAATGATGGTGAAGCACAGTTCGTGAGTGTAAAAGACGAGACTATACCATTTACGACCTGTTTCAGCCAGAAGTGCCGAGTGGTTGATCCATATCGGCCTCCTCCCAAGGTCCCGACCATCACGGGGTGCCTGTCATCAGACAAATCGATTCACTCCACATGATGTCAAGAGATGGCTGATTGCACTGGATGCAGCAAAGGCTCTGGGCCCTGACAACATCCTGGCTGATTGCTGAAGACTTGTGCTCCAGAACTAGCCGTGCCTCTAGCCAAGCTGTTGCAGTACAACTACAACACTGGCATCTTCCCGACAATGTGGAAAACTGCCCAGGTATGTCCTGTCCACATAAAGCAGGACAAATCTCACCTGTCCAGTTACTGTCGTATCGGTCGTCTCTCAATCATCAGCAAAATGATGGAAGGCATGGTCGACTGTGTTTATCGACTATCAAGCGGCATTTACTCATCAGCAACCTACTCACTGATGGTCAATATGGGTTCTGCCAGAACCACTCGGCTCCAAACTTCATTACAGCCAAACATGGACAAAGGAGCCGAATTCCAGAGGTGAGGTGAGAGTGACTGCCCTCGACATCAAGGCAGCATTTGACTGAGTGTGGCATCAAGGAGCCCTAATAAAATTGAAGTCCATGGGAATCAGGGGGATAACTTTCCACTGTCTGGAATCATACCTCGCACAAAGGAAGATGGTTGCGGTTGTTGGAGGTCCATCTTCTTTGATCCAGGACATCGCTGCAGGAATGCCTCAGGGCAGTGTTCTAGGCCCAACCATCTTCAGTTGCTTCATCAATGACCTTCCCTCCATCATAAGGTCAGAAGTGGGGATGTTCGCTGATGACTGCACAGTGTTCAGTTCCATTCGCAACTCCACAGATAATGGAGCAGTCCGTGCCCGCATACAGATCTGGACAACATTCAGGCTTGGGCTGGTAAGTGGTAAGTAGCATTCGTGCCACACAAGTGTCAGGCTATGACTGTCTCCAACATGCAAGAGTCTAACCATCGCCCCTTGACATTCATTGGCATTACCATCGCTGAATTCCCCACCATCAACATCCTGGGGGTCACCCTTGACCAGAAACTTAACTGGACAAACCTCATAAATACTGTGGCAATAAGAGCAGGTCAGAGGCTGGGTATTCTGCAGCGAGTGTTTCACCTCAGGAGTGTGATGGAATACTTTCCACTTGCCTGGATGAGTGCAGCTCCAACAACACTCAAGAAGCTCGACACCATCCAGGACAAAGCAGCCGCTTGATCGGCTCCCCATCCACCACCTTCAACACTCACTCCCTCCACCACCGGCGCACCGTGGCTGCAGTGTCCAACTCGCCAAGGCTTCTTCGGCAGCACCTCCCAAACCCACGACCTCTACCACCTAGAAGGACAAGGGCAGCAGGTGCATGGGAACACCACCACCTCCACGTTCCCCTCCCAGTCACACACCATCCTGACTTGGAAATATATCGGCCGTTCCTTCATCGTCGCTGGGTCACAATCCTGGAACTCCCTCCCTAACAGCACTGTGGGAGCACCTTCACCACACGGACTGCAGCGGTTCAAGAAGGCGGCTCACCACCACCTTCTCAAGGGGCAATTAGGGATGGGCAATAAATGTCGGCCTTGCCAACGATGGCTACATCCCAGGAATGAATACATTTTTTAAAAATCACATCCAGCATAAAATATCACATTCCTGTTTAAATAACATGATATATGAACCATAAGAACGTTAGAAATAGGAGCAGGAGTCAGCCATATACAGTCCCTTGAGCCTGCTCCGCCATTCAATAAGATCATGGCTGATCTGATCATGGACTTAGCTCCACTTCCCTGCCCACTCCACATAACCCTTTATTCCCTTATCGCTCAAAAATCTGTCTATTTCTGCCTTAAATATATTCAATGACCCAGCCTCCACAGCTCTCTGGGGCAGAGAATTCCATAGATTCACGACCCTCTGAGAGAAGAAATTCCTCCTCATCTCAGTTTTAAATGGGCGGCCCCTTATTCTGAGATTATGTCTCCTAGTTTTTCTTTCCCCTATGAGTGGAAATATCCTCTCTGCATCCACCTTGTCCAGCCCTCTCATTATCTTATACGTTTCAATAAGATCACCTCTCATTCTTCTGAACTCCAATGTGTATAGGCCCAACCTACACAACCTATCCTCATAAGTCAACCCCCTCATCTCTGGAATCAACCGAGTGAACCTTCTCTGAACAGCCTCCAATGCAGGTATATCCTTCCTTAAATACGGAGACCAAAACTGCACGCAGTACTCCAGGTGTGGCCTTACCAATACCCTGTACAGTTGTAGCAGGACTTCTCTGCTTTTATACTCTATCCCCCTTGCAATAAAGGCCAACATTCCATTTGACTTCCTGATTACTTGCTGTATCTGCATACTAACTTTTTGTGTTTCATGCACAAGTTCCCCCAGGTCCCTCTGTACTGTAGCATTTTGCAATTTTTCTCCATTTAAATTATAATTTGCTTTTCTATTATTTCTGCTAAAGTGGATAACCTCACATTTTCCCACATTATACTCCATCTGCCAATTTTTTGCCCACTCACTTAGCCTGTCTATATCCCTTTGCAGATTTTTTGTGTCTTCACAACTTGCTTTCCCACCCATCTTTGCATCATCAGCAAACTTGGCTACATTACACTCGGTCCCTTCATCCACGTCATTAATATAGATTGTAAATAGTTGAGGCCCCAGCACTGATCCCCGTGTTTGCACTAGTCACTGTTTGCCAATCAGAAAATGACCCATCTGTATCCCGAGCTTAGATTTCAGCCTCATAATCACATTCACTGTTCTGGCTATCCTGTCTTGAGTCCCCCGATTTAATTACTGCCTTGTCATGATTCCCAGGGAGCCACTCTTCAGTATGTCTACACATTTAACGTGTTCAAAAGCAGGCGTTTGGAGATATCTGGTGCTGGCAGGTCTGTGACAGAATTACCATTATTGAACATTTCTCGACGCAAAGCTGCGCTTAAAGGGATATTGTCTTGTAAGATATTTATTCTTGCTTACCGACAAAGCAGCAATGACTGGTAAAATTGCACCCAATGCAGTGAGCAATCGTTTGTTACATTTATCGTGAAATCACGTGAGATTAAACCAAGATAATGGTGCCAGACGTTATGCTGCGGCAGGTTCAGGATTTCTGTAGTGCGGTTTGCTGCATTGAGTAACTTGGTGATAACTGGGTGAGGTTTTCAGAGTAGGCTATTGGTATTTGGCCCAAGAGCTTGGCTTGCCTGAAAAAAAATCCTCACGCTAGAGAACGAGTGTTGTCGTTGTAGCTCTCTAAATGAGAGAGATTTGGGGGGCGATTTTCGCTGAAGGCTTTAGGCGCTACAGAGGTAAAGGTGTGGTCTTAGCCGAAACAGCACTTTAGCCCACATTAAGCACAACACGCCATCTTGGTAAAGGAACGGCCACACTGAGGCTTGTTAAACAGTTACTTGCCGCTTCGAATGCATGCTTACGCTCATTAAAGAGGCTGCACGGCTTTTTGGTGGCTTCAACAAGCAGCCTCTCCTCACAGCGACCAGCTGTTTGGGAGTTGACATGGGCGTTAATGTCGATATCATGCGCATCTTAAAGGGATACTCAATATTTCACAATCAGTGTCAGCCATGGCTCAGTGGGCAGCACTCTCGCCTCTGAGTCAAGTCCCACTCCCAGGCCTTGAGCACAAAAATTTAGGCTGACACTCCAGTGCAGTACTGAGGGAGTGCTGCACTGTTGGAGGTGCCATCTTTCAGATGAGATGTTAAACTGAGGCGCCTTCTGCTCTCTTAAGTGGATGTAAAAGATCCCATGGCACTATTGGAAGAAGAGCAGGGGAGTTATCCCCGTTGTTCCAGGGCCAATATTTATTCCTCAATCAACATCACTAAAAACAGATGATCTGGGTCATTATCACATTGCTGTGTGTGGGAGCTTGCTGTGCGCAAATTGGCTGCTGCATTTCCCACATTACAACAGTGACTACACTCCAAAAGTACTTAATTGGCTGTAAAGCTCTCTGAGACGTCCGGTGGTCATGAAAGGCGCTATATAAATGCAAGTCTTTCTTTCTTAATAACATCCTATCGGATGGCAATCATTTTTAAAACAAGATTACAGGGAGGAGGTCGGGATCTGAGACTAGCATCATATCCTGCAGTCATTTTGTGCTTTGAAAACTCTGCACATTTAGCATCAGTGCAAAGTGGCTCACACCGGTGCTAAACTTGCTGTTTAAATTGAGTGTGAAGGCCAGATCGGGTTCTGATAGAAATCAGAGTGAGAACCCTGACCAGGGAGTCAGCCTCCTCCTGGTGTCAGGTTGGACCTTGGCACTGGATTGGGCCTGCATTTATAATGTAGCTGCAGTGTCGATGCAAAGCCAATTTACTTTGCACCAGCTATGCTTGGACTGTGAATACAGAGTAGGGCTGGCTGCTACAAGAATAGCTGCTCATCCCACACTTGCACCATGCAACATTTTTGAGTAATTCTGAGAATTTGTTCTGACTATCAGTGGTATTTTGTGAATGTTTGTACGATGTGGGTGTCTTTACAGGGTGGTGAGGGTGGGGGGGGTGGGGGTTCGGGGGCTTATGTTCAAACGTGCAGGTGTAAAAATGTACGACCCGTCCCATCAACAATTTGCGTGCAATTTTGGAGTATGCCCTCACCTGGGATTCAATTTCGATTTCAAAACTCTTGTCCTTGTTTTCAAATCCCTCCATGGCCTCACCCCTCCCTATCTCCTCGAGTAGTAATCTCCTCCAGCCCCACAATCCCCCGAGATGTCTGCGCTCCTCTAATTCTGCCCTCCTGAGCATCCCTGATTATAATCGCTCCACCATCGGTGGCCGTGCCTTCTGTTGCCTGGGCCCCAAGCTCTGGAACTCCTTCCCTAAACCTCGCCGCCTCTACCTTTCTCTCCTCCTTCAAGGCTCTCCTTAAAACCTACCTCTTTGTCCAAGCTTTTGGTCACCTGCGCTAATTTCTACTTATGCGGCTCGGTGTCAAGTTGTTTATCTCATAGAGGTAATACTCCTGTGAAGCTACGTGAAAGGCGCTATATAAATCTAAGTTGTTATTTGGAGGTGTTGTGACGTGGCGAACAGAATCGTTCTGGTGATGGGCCCTGGCCAAGTGCCATTGCAGCAATTAATCTGCAAGAGGTGGAGGGCGAGGTACTTGTACGTGATGCCACCAGAGCGGTCGGATATGGGCGAGTTCCTAAACTCTACCCCATTGTTTGGGGGCAGAGAGATGCGAAATGGAGGCTCTCCAAATAAATGGGCCATGAGTCAAGCCAAGTTGCCTGCGATGTTTTGGGTTGGCCAACTTCTGATGGAGTTTTAGTTGTATTTGGTGTGATGAAGAAGAAAGGGGGCCTCTCATTTGTTGAACATTGATACGATGCCGAGAATGGGAAGAAATTTGGGTTTCAGAATTAGCTTTCCCCTTTTCATCTTGCACGACCCCTTAGAAAGGCTGTCCGGTTGAGACGTCCATCAATACCCCTTCTCGATGTCACCGTGAAGCTGGCACTTCTCGAGCACGAGAGAAGTCTGGGTGACTCGCCCTTTGACCTTTTCGCCTTCCATCCTGTGGGGTGGGGTGAGTCTCAGCCCCTTTCCCGGTGTACGTGGCAACCTGCATCCAACACACGGTGCTTTAATACATTTGATGGGGACAATGATTGGAACAGAGGAGGCTGAGGGGAGACCTTTTGAAGTGTATAGAATGATGAGGGGCCTGGATAGAGTGGATAGGAAGGACCTATTTCCCTTAGCAGAGGGGCCAACAACCAGGGGGCATAGATTTAAAGTAACTGGTTGGAGGTTTAGAGTTGATTTGAGGGGAAACTTCTTCACCCAGAGGGTGGTGGGAGTCTGGAACTCACGGCCTGAAAGGGTGGTAGAGGCAGAAACCCTCACCACATTTAAACAGTACTTGGATGTGCACCTGAAATGCCGTAACCTACAGGGTTATGGACCGAGAGCTGGAAAGTGGGAATAGGCCGGCGCGGACACGATGGACCGAATGGCCTCCTTCCGTACTGTAGACCCTGCTATTGCCTAGATTTCTATCGGTATCTCGTGGTTATCCACCTCATTGGAAAAAAGATTAAGGGAGTTCTGTTAGTACCTACTTGTTTGGAGAAGATCTGCGTGGATTTCAGTTTAATTAAAAGTCTTATTTGAAATACAGCAAACTCTCGTTTATCCGGATACGAATGTAACGGAAAACCCGCCGTAACGGAATTTAAAATATTGAGAGATTCGGGACAAAATCAGTTAGTGTGAATGTGTCTCTGTATAGACACATGTTCAGCACCAGCAGACTGCGGGCAATTGTATTGACCTCGGGAAAGTCGACAATAGCGAGTTTCAGGAGAAATGAATTCCAACTGATCGCTCGGTTCAGGGGCCACTGGGAATTCCGCTAAAGAGGGGCCGGATGAAGTTGGCTGATCTCTGCGGACAGCATCAGTTTGGATCCGTGAGTGAGGAGTTCATGGTTCTGTGTCATGCGCCGTCAGTGTGAGAAGTGACGTGCTGTGTACACAGGGCAGGAGTGTGTTGGTGGGTGAGATATGAGTGGGATAGTTGCGTTGACATGTACAATAATCACCGGCGAATGAAGACAGTCCGATAAAACTCTCAAAATGGACAACAGAACCCAGTGAGACAGTTCAGGTTGGCCATCTGGACCCAGACACCCAATAGATGGAGGAAGAGTTACAGACAAATAATAACCGTGCGCACAGCCCAAGCAGTTCAATTAAACTTTCTGTTCCATTGTTGCAGTTAGTAAATTCGCCCTATCGGAAAATTTGTTTACCTGGAGTTGCCGAATCCCCAAACAATCCGGGTATTTACTGTAGTTATTTGTAAGTCTTCATGTAGCCTAGTTCACCTCCAGTGCCTCAGTCCAGGAAAGGTTTGATGCAATGAACTTGAGATTCACTTGGATCTTGCTGTGCAACATTGCAGTTAGCTGGAACAACTTTGTTCTTGGTGTCACCCTTGGCTCGGTATCGACTCTGAGTCAGAAGGTCGTAAGTTCAACCCCACTCCAGAGACTCGAGTACATAATCTAGGCTGTACTAAGGTGTGCTGCATTGTCGGACATGCCATCTTTCAAATGAGACGATGCCCTCTCAGATGGATGTAAAATAGTCGACTGTACTATTCAGAAAAGAGAAGGGAAGTTCTGGCCAACATTTGTCCGTCAACCACCATCACTAAAACAGTTTAGTTGGTAATTTATTTAATTGCTGTTTGTGGGGCAAATTGGCTGCCATGTTTCCTGAGGTCATGAAAGGCCCATCAGAGAATGACACAGCACAGATGGAATCCATTCAGCCCATCGTGCCTGTGTCAGCTCCTTGGTCGAGCTATCCAATTAATCCCACTACCCTACTCATTACCCAGAGCCCTGTAAATGTTTTCCCTTCAAATATTTAATCAATTCCCTTTTGAAAGCTACTATTGAATCTGCTCCCACCGCCCTATCAGGCAGCGCATCCCAGATCATAACAACTCGCTGCATAAAAACATTGTTCCTTCGTGTCGCCTCCGGTTCTTTTGTCAATCACCTTAACTCTGTGTCCTCTGGTTACCGACCCTTCTGCCACTGGATGCAGTTCGTTCTTATTTACTCTTATTAAAACCGTTCATAAGAACATAAGAAATAGGAGCAGGAGTAGGCCATATGGCCCCTCGAGCCTGCTCCGCCATTCAATAAGATCATGGCTGATCCAATCATGGACTCAGCTCCACTTCCCACCCGCTCCCCATAACCCCCTATTCCCTTATCGTTTAAGAAACTGTCTATTTCTGTCTTAAATTTATTCAATGTCCCAGCATCCACAGCTCTCTGAGGCAGCGAATTCCACAGATTTACAACCCTCTGAGAGAAGAAATTCCTCCTCATCTCTGTTTTAAATGGGCGGCCCCTTATTCTAAGATTATGCCCTCTAGTTCTAGTCTCCCCCATCAGTGGAAACATCCTCTCTGCATCCACCTTGTCAAGCCCCCTCATAATCTTATACGTTTCGATAAGATCACCTCTCATTCTTTTGAATTCCAATGAGTAGAGGCCCAACCTCCTCAACCTTTCCTCATAAGTAAACCTCCTCATCCCCGGAATCAACCGAGTGAACCTTCTCTGAACCGTCTCCAAAGCAAGTATATCCTTTCATAAATATGGAAACCAAAACTGCACGCAGTATTCCAGGTGTGGCCTCACCAATATCCTGTATAGTTGTAGCAAGAATTCCCTGCTTTTATACTCCATCCCCTTTGCAATAAAGACCAAGATACCATTGGCCTTCCTGATCACTTGCTGTACCTGCTTACTATTCTTTTGTGTTTCATGCACAAGTACCCCCAGGTCCCGCTGTACTGCGGCACTTTGCAATCTTTCTCCATTTAAATAATAACTTGCTCTTTGATTTTTTTCTGCCAAAGTTCATTTATTTGAACACTTCTATCAAATCTCTCTTCACCTTCTCTGCTCCAAGGAGAACAACTCCAGCTTCTCCAGTCTCGCCACGTAACTGAAGTCCCTCATCCCTGGAACCATTCTCGTAAACCACTTCTCCAAGGCCCTGACATCTTTCCTGAAGTGCGCTGTCCAGAAATGAAGACACTCAAATCCAAATTCTTCCTTGCTATTTCTTCATTGAATGTTTCATCCCAGACCACTGTGTCAAATGGAAGTCCGTATCTTGTGTTAACAAATCTTAAAGTGCCGATTGCTTTAAGATTATTTACCTTCGGCTGATGTCCAGTTCCCACATTCTCTTTGCCAGCCCTATGCAAAATGCCCAAGGACTTGAACATTTTGACATTGTCGGGTCCGCGACCAGAATGGTGATGCAATAATTTCCCAGCTCTGCAAAAATGTACAAATATCCTATTCCTTGTTTCAGGGTAAGTACTTCAAGGTGACTTTATACAAACACTATCCACACTCCGCTGGTGCAGGTTTTATGGCTTATTTCCAAGTCCTCTGCTGGCAAGGCAGAAAAAAAACTATATTTGTACCAGTCATAGGCAATCAATTACCTTCTCATTCCACACAGCTATTACATTTATAACCCTTGCACCTGCCTCGTTCCACCTCCACCATATTCAGCAGCTCACAATACCTGAACCTGAAAAGTAGAAAACTACTGCATCTTTACAGAAACCATGATAATGCAGGGAATTAAAAAAACAGTAGCCGGCAATGAGTTTAAGGTTATAACACCATCTCTGGGTTGACCATCACAAGGGCATTGATTGAGGTCAGTGACATCGTTGCTGGATTGAATTACTGTCTTGTGACTGACTACCAGCCTGTTATTGTCCCTTGTATTGGAGATTGATTTGATTATGAGTTGATTAAGGCAGCAGTTGAGTGCCTTGACAAATGTTGCAATTAATTCCATCTATCCTCAACAACATTATAATGAGTTAGTAGACAAACAGAAATATGGCCATTTTTTGCAGTAATGAATGCACTCCGTTCCACCCCAAGCCGTTCCACCCCAAGCCGTTCCACCTCAATCCATCGCATAACAATCCATCCATGCTTATTTCATTCCTGAATTAGTTCACACTTGTTTCCTTTGTATCCTTGTATTTTTCTGATCTAAGAACGTCGTAAACTGTCGAAAACAAGAAAAAGCCATTCAGCCCCTGGCGCTTGTTCATCTACAGTTTCAACTCACCCAGAGCTATTTATTCAGCCCCACCCCCAGACTGACACTGACCCTGTGATACTCAGCTCAGTGTCTCCCCCTATCAGCTGTGGCTCAGTGGGCAGCACCCTCGCCTGAGTCAGACGGTTGTGGGTTCAAGTCCCACTCCAGGAACTTGAGCACAAAAATCTAGGGCTGACACTGCAATGCAGTGCTGAGGGAGTGCTGCACTGTCGGAGGGGGCAGTGCTGAGGGAGTGCTGCACTGTCGGAGGGGGCAGTGCTGAGGGAGTGCTGCACTGTCGGAGGGGGCAGTGCTGAGGGAGTGCTGCACTGTCGGAGGGTCCCGTCTTTCGGATGAAACATTAAACTGAGGGCCCCTTCTGCTCTCTCAGGTGGACATGAAAGATCCCAAGGCACTATTTCAAAGAAAAGCAGGGGAGTTATCCCCGGTGTCCTGGCCAATATTTATCCCTCAATCAACATAACAAAATAGATTATCTGGTCATTATCACAGCGTTGTTTGTGGGAGCTTGCTGTGCGCAAAATTTCCTACATTACAACAGTGACTACTGTGATATCTTCACAGAGCACAGCACACACAGCTTCCTACCATGGCAGGCAGCTCTCTCGGCAGTCTCCGGAAACTGCCTAGTTCTGTTTAATGATTAACTCTGCACTTGCAGTACACAATACGTCCACATCCACAGTGTGAAGCTACAAACATTACAAGCTTACAGACATTACAACTACACTCCAAAAGTACTTCATTGGCTGTAAAGTGCTTTGAGATGTTCAGTGGTCGTGAAAGGCGCTATATAAATGCAAGTCTTTTTTTCTTTCTGTCTGTGTAATGGTAGTTACCAGACGAGTAATTCAAAGAACAGCAGTTGAAATCGCACCACGGTAGTTTGTGAACTTGTATTCAATTGGAAAAAGAAATCTGGAAATAAAAAAGCCAATAATAAATGGAGTGACCTCAAAGCTGTAGGATTTTAAAAAAAACTGAAATGCTTCACTTGCAGAAACCTCCGACCTTTATCTGGGCTAGCGTGCGTGTGACTCCAGACCACCTCAACGGGTTTGTTCTTTAACTGTCCTCTGGAGTGGCCTTGTGAGCCAGTCCGTTAAATTAAATGGAGACCACCATCTCAGGGCAACTCACGATGGGCTAGAAAGGTCGGCCACGGCAATGATGCCCACATCTCGAGAATGAATGTTAAAAAAAGTAAGCCCGGGTTTGCAGATTTTAGGACTGGGGAATGGTGAGTGAGGCAAAGAGTATGAATATTTTGAATGATTTAGAGAAGTGAAGAATTTGTGAGAATGCACTCTGCAGGCAAAAGGAAGAGTGTGTAGAAGGAACAAGCGAGGGAAATTATAAGAACATAGGAAATGTTTATCTTATTCATTCCTGGGATGTGGGCATCGCTGGGAAGGCCGGCATTTATTGCCCATCCCTAATTGCCCCTTGAGAAGGTGGTGGTGAGCCGCCTTCTTGAACCGCTGCAGTCCGTGTGGTGAAGGTGCTCCCACAGTGCTGTTAGGGAGGGAGTTCCAGGATTGTGACCCAGCGACGATGAAGGAACGGCCGATATATTTCCAGGTCAGGATGGTGTGTGACTGGGAGGGGAACGTGGAGGTGGTGGTGTTCCCATGCGCCTGCTGCCCTTGTCCTTCTAGGTGGTAGAGGTCGCGGGTTTGGGAGGTGTTACTGAAGAAACCTTGGCGAGTTGCTGCAGTGCATCTTGTAGATGGTACACACTGCAGCCACGGTGCGCCGGTGGTGGAGGGAGTGAGTGTTGAAGGTGGTGGATGGGGAGCCAATCAGGCGGCTGCTTTGTCCTGGATGGTGTCAAGCTTTTTGAGTGTTGTTGGAGCTGCAACTCATCCAGGCAAGTGGAGAGTATTCCATCACACTCCTGACTTGTGCCTTGTAGATGGTGGAAAGGCTTTGGGGAGTCAGGAGGTGAGACACTCGCCGCAGATACCCAGCCTCTGACCTGCTCTTGTAGCCACAGTATTTATGTGGCTGGCCCTGTTACATTTCCTGTCAGTGGACCCCCAGGATGTTGATAATGGTCCCGTTGCCTAAATGAAGCAGTCAGGTTTTCTGGGTAGCCAGTGGCATGCTGCCTTTATACACTGCATTTTATCAAAGCACAGGACTTCACTCGTTTGTCTTGGATTTACTGATCTGTAACTTGCTGCCACATTAAATTAATTTCAGCCAAATGGCCATTGCCGCAAGTGCCGTCATAAGGAAAGAAAGACATGCATTTATATAGCGCCTTTCATGACCACCAGACGTCTCAGCATTTTACAGCCAATGAAGTACTTTTGGAGTGTAGTTACTGTTGTAATGTCATAAAGTATTGGAACATCCCACACAAATGGGGATGGGTAATGTTGAAAGCAAAGCTTATTAATGGCCTCCCACACCAACATAAGATGCAAATTGATTCTGTCTGAGAATAATTATGATTTAAGAAGTGATTTGTAACCCAGTATGTTTTCTAATTCTACCTGATAATGTTCATTAGTATTATCAATATGTTTTAGCAATGTTCGCTTATTTTATTTCAGATAAAAGTAAACTGAAAATGTCAATTCAGAGTCAGCCGTGGCTCAGTGGGCAGCACTCTCGCCTCTGAGTCAGAAGGTTGTGGGTTCAAGTCCCACTCCAGGGACTAGAGCACAAAAATCTAGGCCGACACTCCAGTGCAGTGCTGAGGGAGTGCAGCACTGTCGGAGGTGCCGTCTTTCGGATGAGATGTTAAACCGAGGCCCCGTCTGCTCTCTCAGGTGGATGTAAAAGAGCTCATGGCTCTATTTCGAAGAAAATCAGGGGAGTTATCCCTGGTGTCCTGGGGCCAATATTTATCCCTCAGTGAACCGAACAAAAACAGATTATCTGGTCATTATCATGTTGCTGTGTGTGGGAGCTTGTTGCGTGCAAAATTGGCTGCCACGTTTCCCACATTACAACAGTGACTGCACTCCAAAAGTACTTCATTGGCTGTAAAGCTTTGAGACGTGCGGTGGTCGTGAGAGGCGCTATATAAATGCAAGTCTTTCTGTCTTTAAACAGCAATGCACCACATGGTGTGGCACTGCACTACACTCCCAGGTACACAGTGATGCACTGCTGTAAACAGGAGGTGTGCAGACAGCAGCTGAGCACACTATCCGACACAGATGGTACAGCAACCTCTGCCCAAGGTCGCTGTAAGAAAGGCAGGTGTGTAAGGTGATGGAGTTGATGGTGCCCAGGATAAAGCCGCAAGTGGCAGCACCTTCAGGGGAGGGGAGGGAGAGGGGGCGGGCGGAAACGGAATTCTTGACCCAACAGAAAATAAAGCTCTAAAAACAGAAAATGCTGGGAATACTCAGCGGGTCAGGCAACATCTGTGGAGAGAGAAACCGAGTTACTGTTTCAGGTCGATGACCCTACGTCAGGACTGCACTCACTGGTTCTGACGAAAGGTCATCGACCGGAAACGTTAACTCTGTTTCTCTCTCCACAGATGCTGCCCGACCCGCTGAGATTTCCAGCATTCTCTGTTTTTATTTCAGATTCCAGCATCCGCAGTATTTTGCTTTTGTTTGGGAAAATAAAGTTACATCGTTGGGTGAAGAGGTGGTGATACCTTGGTGAAACACGCAGCAAATGCCCTGCGAGACTGTGAATCTGGTCCAACAAATGTCTGCCTTTTCTCATCACTTCAAAAAAGAAAACATTACAAGGAGTTTGTTCTGCGGGAGATTAACCTGTAAATTACTGCCAGTGATATCAGCGGATCAGCATGGGAACGGTACCATAGTGGTTATGTTACTAGACCAGTAATTCAAAGGCCTGGACCAATGACCCAGAGACACAAGTTCAAATTCCACCGTAGCAGCTGGGGAATTTAAATTCAGTTAATTCGATAACAAGCTAGTGTGAGTAATGTTGAGTATGTAAAAACCCATCTGTTCACTGTTAGCCTTTAGGGAAGGAAATCTGCCGCCCTTACCCGGTCTGGCCGATACATAACCCAGGCTCACAGTAATGTGGTTGACTCGTATCTGCCCTCTGAAATGAGCTCCATTGCACCAAACCACTGCAACAAAGACACTGTGGGAGTACCTTCACCACACGGACTGCAGCGGTTCAAGAAGGTGGATCACCACCACCTTCTCAAGGGCAATAAATGCTGGCCTTGCCAGCATCGCCTATATCCCAGGAATGAATGTTTTTTTTAAACACCCAACTCGTTCTTATGACATGCCACTATCCACCAGTTTATTCAAAATGGACTGCGAAAGTACGAATGTTACACAAGGTGTTAGGTATTCATCCCCTGGTAGGGTCCACAGTACCCTCTGGGCCTGACTGCTCTTCCAGCATGAGCTTCTTGTGTTAGCCCGTGAGGCTGCTCTGCTGCACTTTTCGGAGAACTGAAGCTAACATAAACAACAGCGTCGCTTCAAGCAGGTTTAATTCTGTTCTGTGACTCTTTCAAACTCTGTGGTGTCTAATAAAATATCATTTCATGTTGCAGACTGAGTGCAGCTATAACTAGGATGCGAGCAATAGATGATGCAGCGATAAGCATCTGTTAATTACACGATAGCGCAGACTGTACAATAGGGCATCCAAACAGTATCCTTCACCTTTGTGATTTAGCCTCTTTGTCGAGGAAGTTAGAAACAATTTAAATCCCTTTTCCCGGATTTAAAACACGGAGCAACTTGTACATAGGCACAGCTTGTACACTGGATTTTATGCTGGGTAAGGTTGTGTACATCAACAGACCGTTGCTGTTGATCAGTGCAGCTGAATATTCTCTCCCATTTGCATGGAGTCCTCAAGATAGATTCTCCCTTGTGTTATTTTTCCTGATACACATGTGTGTGTTCCTCACTGTTATTTCTTATTGGCGGCAACAGTTTTAACCGTTTTTCTATATTTGAACTGCAATGATGTTTGGGATTATTTCGCTGTCTGACTTTGGAATAGCATCCCTCGTTGTTAGTATGGCACAGTATTCCCTATTTCCAGTAATGCTTGCATTTGAAGAATGGTTTTATTTCTCAAACATAGACTTCAGGAACATAAGAACATAAGAAGAACATAAGAAATAGGAGCAAGAGTCGGCCATTCGGCCCCTCGAGCCTGCTCCGCCATTCGATAAGATCCTGGCTGTTCTGATCATGGACTCAGCTCCACTTCCCCGCCCGCTCCCCATAACCCTTCACTCCCTTATTGTTCAAACATCTGTCTATCTCCACCTTAAATATATTCAATGACCCAGCCTCCACAGCTCTCTGGGGCAGAGAATTCCAAAGATTCACGACCCTCTGAGAGAAGAAATTCCTCCTCATCTCTGTTTTAAACGGGCGACCCCTTATTCTGAAACTATGCCCCCTAGTTCTAGATTCCCCAACGAGGGGAAACACCCTCTCTGCATCTACCCTGTCAATACATGAAGATATCAATAGACTGGTCAGGAGGGCAGAAAAGTGGCAAATGGAATTCAGTCGGGAGATGTGGGAGGTAATGCATTTGGGGAGGGCTAATAAGGCAAGGGAATACACACAATTACACTGGGGGTATGGTAGCATAGTGGTTATGTTATTGGATTAGTAATCCATAGACATAAGTTTAAATCCCACTGGGGAATTTAAATTCAGTCAATTAAATAAATCTGGATTTTTTTTTAAAAGTCTTTCAGTAATCGTGACCATGAAGCACCGGTTATTGTAAAAACCCATCTGGTTCACTGATGCCCTTCAGGGAAGGAAATCTGCCGCCCTTACCCGGTCTGGCCGATATGTGACTCCAGACCCACAGCAATGTGGTTGATTCTTAACTGACCCCTGAACTGGCGGCTCACCACCTCCTCCTCGAGGGGAATTCGGGGTGGGCAATAAATAACATCCCGTGAATAAGTAAAAGAATAAATGGCTGGATACTGAGCCGTAATGTGGATTGGGCTGATTGTTTGCGATGGTATTTGTTGAGGCCGGAGAGTTGGCCAGACGTACTCCGCAATAATGACCAACGTACTTGAAGGACACTTGTGTTGAAATTGTTGGCAAATCATAAATACTGGCCATAGTCAGCCCACTTGCTCATTGTTGAAGAGAACCATTCGTGTAAGCGTCCTTTGGAAATTCACTTTTCTTTAGTTTCAAAAACATTATTATATGTTTGTACAGAAGAGCATTACAAATAGTTGTGTCTAAGTGGGTAGCACCCTCGCCTCTGAGTCAGAAGGTCATGGATTCAAGTCCCATTCCAGAGACTTGAGCACAAAAAATCCAGGCTGATTCTCCTATTGCAGTGCTGGGGGAGCGCTGCACTGTCGGAGGTGCCGTCTTTCGGATGAGACGTTAAACTGAGGCCCCGTCTGCTCTCTCAGGTGGACGTAAAAGATTCCACGACACTATTTCGAAGAAGAGCAGGGGCGTTGTCCCTGCCAATATATATCCCTCAACCAACATCACTAAAACAGATTATCTGATCATTATCACATTGCTGTTTGTGGGAGCTTGCTGTGCGCAAATTGGCTGCTGCGTTTCCCACATTACAACAGTGACTACACTCCAGAAGTACTTCATTGGCTGCAAAGTGCTTCGGTTGTCATGAGAGGCACTCTGTAAACCCAAGTCTATCTTTCTTTACAAATAGAAATGCAGAACACTGAAGAGCTGTTCTTAAATGCGCATTGTCACCATGTAGCTGACGCACGAAGCGTGTGTTAATGACTGTGGCACACGGCTGATCTGTACCTCTCTGCGTTTGTCGTCACTGAAGAGTTAACATTGTGCTGTGCAAGTGCACACAGCAGAATACTCTGATTAAGTGCTGATGTACGAAGGTTTTCCACCAAACCTAAATAATTCATGTAATAATAGCTTTCTTTAGCTTGTTGTGTTACTCGCTGTGTTGTTCAAAGGAAAATCCACATAATCTCAATCTTCCATGTGTTCAAACCAAGAATGCCAGGGCTTCAGTCAGGCTGGAGACAGGGTGGTGTGTACATGAAAATCCTGGAAGTAGACTGAATTTCGGGGTTCATGAGATACGTCAATTCTGGCTCAGTTAGATACAGGAATGCAGCACAGACCCCAATTGGATGCAACGAAAGAGAGGCCACTCAAAGCCCAATTTTCGAATCTTGATACAGGGCAAACCCTTATCTTTCTTCTTCTTATTCATTCGCGGGATGTGAGCGTTGCTGGCAAGGCCAGCATTTATTGCTCATCCCTAATTGCCTTGGAGAAGAGGGATTGGATGCCTTCATAAAGGAGGCACATCGGTTGATGGCATTGAGAAATATAAGATTCTGAGGGGTGATGCTGAGAGGTTGTTTCCATTGGCTGGAGTGCCAGAGCTAGAAGAAAGAAAAAAAAAGACTTGGATTTATATAGCACCGGATGTCTCAAAGCGCTTTACAGCAAATGAAGTAGTCACTGTAGTAATATGGGAAACACAGCAGCCAATTTGCGCACAGTCTCACAATAAGGGGTCGGCCATTTAGGACTGAGATGAGGAGGAATTTCTTCACTCAGAGGGTGGTGAATCTTTGGAATTCTCTGCCCCAGAGGACTGTGGATGCTGAGTCTCTGAATATATTCAGTGCTGAGATCGATAGATTTTTGGAGTCGAGGGGAATCCAGGGATATGGGGATCGGGCGGGAAAGTGGAGTTGAGGTCGATGATCAGCCAGGGTCTTATTGAATGGCGGAGCAGGCTCGAGGGGCCGTAGGGCCAACTCCTGCTCCTATTTCTTATGTTCTTATCAAACGCACAGCTGAATTGGATAGCATCAGAATGGAAGTACACGAGAGCCAGAGCTGAGTTTGTGCTGAGAAAGGATGTTGGGTAAGCTCACTGGAGGGGACAGAACCTTGGATCACAGAGGTGCTGAGAAGGTGAATGTGTGCAGAAGTGGAGTGGATGTTGGGATATGTGAGGCCTGGTACTGACGGTAAAATGGATGGTTGGATTGGGCTTGCTTAGGCTTCTGACCTTGCAACTGGCGATGCCAAATGACTTATGGGGCAACCATTTTAATGCAGCTCCGACAGTGACTTTATAATCTCACGTGGTTGACAGGGAGGAGGAAGCTGGATGGGCAAGCTTCCAGCTACAAGATAAGCAATGCACATTAATGATTGAATCATCCGAAATGGCTACTCTAGGCCTGTTCAATTTTCACAGCAATGTTTGTGCTGGGATGTGGAACCACTTCACTATTGGATAGCGTGGAATTGGATTCATTCCCAACTGGAGAGGACGATGGAATAGTGGAAGCATGATTGAATTTTCAGTTGGAATGAATGATGGGCTTGTGGAGATATGAATTAATTCCCAGTTAGAATAAATTAAAGGATTGTGCAGGTGCAGAGGATTACACAGTGGCCTTGAATCTAGAAATATTTCAACATTGGTCATAAACCTGGGCCATCAGAATATTTATTGGACTGACTCGAGAGTTCATTAGGCAGCCTATTAACTGCTGTAACTATGATAGCAATTTATCGGTCGTGGCGAAATGAAAATATAATACACTGTGCATGAAATTGGTACCAAAGGTCGAAAATCATTTGACAATTATGTTAATTAACATTCACTAATATGTTGATTTCTCCTTGGTCAGTGAAAACAACCCTTGGTGTTATATGTAATGGACCCAGTGTGGGTTGTGAAGACATTTCTCATCACAATGGGGCATCAACCAGTAAAATAAATTCCAGAAAGCAATTCCTCTCAAGCTGGAGGTCCATTGTTGATCGCTGACTTCCCACGTGAAGCAGTTCGATTATGTCAGATACTCAATGATCACTGTTCAATGTCTCAAATGCCAGGGGAGTGTCTATTTTATCAAGCGATATGTGACATCAACACCTTATTTCATAAAATCATAAAAATTTACAGCACAGAAGGAGGCCATTCGCCCCATCGTATCTGTGCCAGCCGAAAATGAGCTACTCAGCCTATTCCCACTTTCCAGCTCTCGGTCCGTAGCCCTGTAGGTTACGGCGCTTCAAGTGTACATCCAAGTACTTTTTAAATGTGGTGAGGGTTTCTGCCTCTACCACCCTTTCAGGAAGTGAGTTCCAGACTCCCACCACCCTCTGGGTGAAAAGTTCTCCTCAACTCCTCTATAATCCTGCTGCCAACTACTTTAAATCTATGTCCCTGGTTAGTGACCTCTCTGCTAGGGGAATTAGGAATATTCTCCAGTCCTGGCAACATTCTCGTAAATCTCCTTTGTACCCTCTCCAGGGCAATCACACCTTTCCTGTAATGTGATGATCAGAATTGTACACAGTACTCTAGCTGTGGTCTAACTAGAGTTTTATACAGTTCTAGCATAACGTCCCTGCTCTTATATTCTATAAGAGTATGCTGCCTTAACCACCTTATCTGTTCTGTTAACTTCAGGGATCTGTGGACCTGCACTCCAAGGTCCCTCTGTTCCTTTACACATCTTAGTGTCCTCCCAGTTATTGTGTATTCCCTTGCCTAGTTTGCCCTCCCCAAATGCATTACCTCACACTTCTCCGGATTGTATTCCATTTACCATTGTTCTGTTCACCTATCCGGTCCATTGATATCTTCCTGCAATTTACAGCCTTCTTCCTCACTAGTGTTGGGGTAAAAAGAAGACTTCTCTTCTTCACGGTGGACTCCCTGATATAATGAATCAACATCCACCCTTATCCCTGTCTGTATAGCGACCACGGAATCACTCAAACCAAACCTCGGTTCAACCGGTTTTTATTCAAGCATGCAGGGGAAGGGTTCCGATGAACCCTTATCCGACTGGCTCTGAGTGGTTCCTCCCATCTGTCCATCCCCCATCATGTCACCCTTCCGGAATGTGTTGTTCAGTGGTGCCCACTTTGTCTCAGTTCCTCATGACGTGTGAATTGACCTTGTTTCCCAGGGTTTGCTATCTTGTTCCCAAACACCTGCTTTCTTATCTCTTTCCCAAGAGAACTCCAGTCAAAATGTTCTCGTTCTCATGAGATTCAGATGCTGCTACAATCTATGTTTCTGGACTGTTAACTCCCTCCTGTCCTTGGTGGATGTTGTCCTGGACTGAATGTAAGTTTCCCTCCGTCTGTACTAAGGTTAACACAACGGATGGTTCAGGCTTTGCTGCATAGCAAGCTTCTTAAAACCCATTGTAAGCGAGTGTATAAGCGTGCTTTACATATATAAGCGAGTTTTACATACAATATGTCAATTTACGATATACAGGCAACTCTCGATTATCCGTACACGGATCCAACAGGAAACCTTTGTAACGGGATTTAAAATTCTGTTGCTAACAAGTGAAAAGACAGCTCCAAATAATTTGGAAAAATCTCCTTCCAAACACTCTGCTCATTTGTATTTTCTCATTCTCTCTCTCACACTCTCTCTCCCTCACACACGCACATTCTCTCTCTCACACGTTCTCTCTCTCTCACGTTCTCTCTCTCTCACTCACCATAAAAATCACCCTCCTCTGCCCTTGCTTTGCTGATGTGTGTGAGTGTAGTACAATACCTACCGTAAGACAGAGGAACTCCTGATTCCTCAGACCCCCCTAATACTGATGAGCCCTACAATATGGACCATGTATCTGATCAATTCACTACCTTCAGTATCCACTGTAGTGACCATCTGTCTGTCTACTCCCACTTTAGTGACCGTATTTTATCCCCTTGCAATTCTTCTGTACCCCTTACACTATCAACCATGCGGTAAATCTTTGTATCATCCGCAAACTTCTTAATCATTTCCCCACACATTCAAGACTAAATCATTGCTGTATACCACAAAAAGAAAGGGACCTAATACTGAGTCCTGCGGAACCCCACTGGAAACAGCCCTTCGGTCACAAAAACACTCCTCGGCCATTCTACAGCATGCCTCACGTGGGGAGACAACTAGGAGCACTTGACATTAAGTAAAAGCAGTGAAGAATATTCGACCAGAAGAGTCCAATAGGGAAAAGGTGAAGTTATCCATTTTGGTAAGAAAAATAAAAAAAAGCAAATTACTATTTAAGTGGAGAGAGATTACAAAATGCTGCAGTACAGATGGACCTGGAGATTCTTGTACATAAAACACAACAAGTTAGTATGCAGGTACAGCAAGTAATGAGGAAGGCAAATGGAATGTTGGCCTTTATTGCAAGGGGGGATAGAGCATAAAAGCAGAGAAGTCCTGCTACAACTGTACAGGGTATTGGTGAGGCCACACCTGGAATATTGCGTGCAGTTTTGGTCTCCGTATTTACTGAAGGATATACTTGCATTGGAGGCAGTTCAGAGAAGGTTCACCAGGTTGATTCCTGAGATGAAGGGATTGTCAAATGAGGAAAGGTTGAACAGGTTGGGCCTGTACTCATTGGAGTTTAGAAGAATGAGAGGTGATCTTATTGAATCGTATAATATTTTGAGGGGTCTTGACAGGGTCGATGCAGAGAGGATGTTTCCCCTCATGAGGGAATCTAGAACTAGGGGGCATAGTTTCAGAATAAGGGGTCACCCATTTAAGACAGAAAAGAGGAATTTCTTCTCAGAGGGTTGTAAATCTGTGGAATTCTCTACCCCAGAGAGCTGTGGAGGCTGGGTCATTGAATATATTTAAGGTGGAAATAGATAGATTTTTGAACGATAAGGGAGTGAAGGGTTATGGGGAGCGGGCAGGGAAGTGGAACTGAGGCCAAGATCAGATCAGCCATGATCTTATTGAATGGCGGAGCGGGCTCGAGGGGCCGAATGGCCGACTCCTGCTCCTATTTCTTATGTTCTTGTGTCCTTATGTAGTCCAGCTGAAGCTTTGTGGGAAGGTTTGTAGATTTGATGTTCCTATCGGACAATTAAAAAGGGAGCCTCCACCCTTTCTTTCTGGCTTGTGATGTCGTTGAAGGGGCAGCAAGATATTTTTGTTGTGTCTCAGTTTCCGGACACATTTGTTTGGTGTGGAGGAAGGGTAAACTCTTCGTGTTCTGAATTCATAATTCTACAAAATTGGTGTTGACATACTGAAGAGTGAGTGCGATTGCCTTGATCCCTTTAAAGGTTGTCAATCTTCGTTAAGTATAAAACTTGGCTCAGTGGTAGCCCTCATTGACACTCGCCTCTGGGTCAGAAGGTTGTGGGTTCAAGTCCCACTCCAGAGACTTGAGCACAAAATATCAGAGTGACTATTTGCAAGAAGTTTTTCTGTGTCCTTCTGCGCATTGGACTCCGTCCCTATTTGAGCATGGGCCCGCGATGTGGTCACGCATGTGTAGTGCAACGTACGAGGAAGTCGGAACTGGGGCCACGAGCTGCATGGAGATGCTTTTTGATTGTTAATTATTTGGAACATTTTCGCGGCCTTCTGTGGGAGAGAAAATATCGGAGGTAGTGAGAGAGAGAGAGAGAGAGAGATACTGCGAAGACTGGGGGGCGAGAGAGAGAGACAGGGGGCAGAGAGAGAGAGAGACGTGGGGGGGAGAGAGAGAGGAACTGGGGGAGAGAGAGAGAGATACAGCGAAGACTGGGGGGGCGAGAGAGAGAGACTGGGGGCAGAGAGAGAGAGAGAGAGAGACTGGGGAGGAGAGAGAGAGGGACTGGGGGAGAGAGAGAGATACTGCAGAGAGAGAGATTTGGGGGGAGACAGAGAGAGTGGGGGGAGAGAGAGAGGGAATTGGGGAGAGAGAGAGATACTGCGGAGAGAGAGAGATTGGGGGGGGGGGAGAGAGAGCAGAAGCAGGTGAGAGGGAACTCGAGGAAGATGGGTCACGTTCTTCCAACCCCCTTTACCCCACACCCGATTTCTCGGAGAGCTCGGTGCATGTCATTGGAGTGGATGGAATCTGGAAGTCACAACACCCGCCCACTTCATACCCAATAAACCTGTTAACAATCCGTGACCCCCACACAATGCCCCATCTATAGCGGGGAGGGGTGGGTAAGGTCAGGAACTTGGGCTGGGATGGGGGAGCTCTATTCTGTCTCGGGTCTGAAGTCAGAATGGCTCAAATTACACTTTGCAAAGTCACTCGGGCTGGGCGGTTTTAATTACACATTCCAGAGAAATTTCTGGGCATGTCTTATCCTCCAAGGGAACCAATCAGAGCATTTTGTAGTACAGGTAGCTGCGTCCACAAAATCTCGGCTGACATTCCCAGTGCAGGGCTGGGGGAGTGCTGCACTGTCGGAGGTGCCATCTTTCGGATGGGATGTTAAACTGAGGCCCCGTCTGCTCTTAAAAGTCTGGACTTAAAAGATTTCTTGTCACTTATCAAAGAAGAGCAGTATCCAGGCCAATATTTATCCTTCGACCAACTCCACAAAAGCAAATTATCAGGTCCTATATTACAATACTGTTTGTTTTTCCTTGCTGTGTGCAAATTTGCTGCCCGGTTGCCTAAATTAAATTATTGACATAATTTTTTTGTAAAGAAGTACTTCATTGGCTGTAAAACACTTTGGGACATCCAGCGGTCATGAAAGGTGGTCTATAAATGCAAGTTCATTCTGTAAGTTTAAACTGGGAAACTGTTTGTGAAGAGAGACTAATAGAGAATATCGGTGAGATGCTAATGAGTGTGCAGGAGGAGCTGAAGGAGTCATAAGAACGTTAAAAACATAAGAAATAGGAGCAGGAGTCGGCCATTCGGCCCCTCGAGCCTGCTCCGCCATTCAGTAAGATCATGGCTGATCTGATCCTGGCCTCAACTCCACTTCCCTGTACTATCCCCAGATCCCTTGATTTCCTTAGTGCCCATGAATCAAGAGTCCGTGTTAATGACCACATCCACTGATATTTATTCAGCCCCTATACCATGTAATAACTATTTCCAGCCATTACTCCCTTTCCTGGTTGTGTTTTGTAACTACTCCTACAATCGCCTTGCACCATAGCAGATAGTAACTCCTTAAACGAATATTCCCCTGTATGGCTCAGTAACCCCTTCCAGCTGGTGACCCCCCCGCCCCCCGCCGGCCACAAATAACTTTTTCTTTAAAGGAGAATTTATTTTTCAAACCTCAAATACTAAAAGATAGGCCCCAACCTCTGAGCCCGCTCATCATAGAATCATAGAAGTTTACAGCGCGGAAGGAGGCTATTGTTATATATGTAAACTTGTATTTACTCTGTACAGCCACCAGGGGGCTCATCCCCTGAAGTCCCAAGGGATCCCATAATCCCTTGGGAGCACAGGTATTTAAGGAGCCTTCACAGGTTGGAGAGGCACTCTGGAGACCTGCAATAAAAGACTACGGTCACACTTTACTTTGGGCTCACAGTGTTCAGTCTCACTCTTTCTCCATACACAACAACTATTTCGGGCCATTGTGTCCGTGCTGGCCAAGTTTGTAGCTAATCTCCCTAACTGCGGGGGAGGGGGAGGGTGGGTATTGAAGCATCTACTTAGCAAGGGTTGGGCAAAGGCCCCAAAGAAAGATTTGCATTTACAAGACACCTTTCATAACCTCAGGATGTCCCAAAGTGCTTTACAGCTAATTCCCGTGCCACAAAAGGTGTATCTTGGATTTCCATCCACGATAACCTTCCAGGAAATCCAGCTTTTGTTGCTGTGGGGGTGGGGAGGGGAGGGATTGGCAGGGCAGGGTGGGGTATCAGACCCCCACCTCCCCTCCAGAAACACTCAATATCAGCCCCAATGCTACGGGAAAAATTGCCTCAAAGTCGGACTTCAGTGGGTAGAGTGGTTCCAAACTGCTTCGCTGACCTCGATAACGTGGTCTTTCTCCCCTCGCCTCCTTGACAAGGCTGTAGCTCCTCTTCTCGTTCAGCTTACCAGCCTCCAACATTGCAGCAGGTCCCTGCCAGGCCAAGGATGCAGGAATCGGTCGCCACTCCTTCTAAATCAGGAGCTTTCCTCCCCCCTCAGAAGGTCCTGTGAGTCCTGGCAGCGCAGGATGGGATCATCCGGGTCCTGGCCTGTTGTCCAGCCCTTCCTTTGGGAAACTCCGGGAAACTTCCAGCACAGAGTAACGAAAGTGAATTTTTCACGAATGGAATTGAAGTGTTGTTGGAGGGGGGGGGTAAACCGATTATGCAACATGTGGAGATCATTTTTGAAAAAGGTTTAATACTAGGCATACTCCGAGCTGGGAACACTGGAACTTCTGAGACAAGACAAGTGAACATTTTGGAGCAATTCAGCAGGAATAATATCCGCAAAAAACTTGCACTTAACCTTTCAGATATTAACAGACCTGCTGTGTCTTCCCAGTATGTAATTTTTATTTTGAGTGCATGGGTTAGATGTAGAGTGCACTTTCATCCCAGTCTTGGAAAAAATCATTCGCTCTGCAGTGCCAGCTGTGGCTCAGTGGGCAGCACTCTCACCTCGGGGTCAGAAGGTTGTGGGTTCAAGTCCCACTCCAGGGGCTTGAGCACAAAAATCTAGGCTGACACTCCAGTGCAGTAATGAGGGAGTGCTGCACGTTAAACCGAGGCCCCGTCTGCTCTCTCAAGCGAATGCAAAAGATCCCATGGCACTATTTCGAAGAAGTGCAGGGGAGTTATCCCCCGTATCCTGGCCAATATTTATCCCTCAATCAAAAAAATAGATTATCTGGTCATTATCACATTGCTGTGTGTGGGAGCTTGCTGTGCGCAAATTGACTGCTGCGTTTCCCACATTACAACAGTGACTGCACACTCCAAAAGTACTTCATTGGCTGTAAAGCGCTTTGAGACATCTGGTGGTCATGAAAGGTGTTATATAAATTCAAGTCTTTCTTTCTTATGCTGCCAGTATTTCTGCAATGGCCATTCAGAGTAAATATATTTAAGGTGGAGATAGACAGATTTTTGAACGATAAGGGAGTCGAGGGTTATGGGGAGTGGGCGGGGAAGTGGAGCTGAGTCCATGATCAGATCAGCCATGACCTTATTGAATGGAGGAGCAGGCTCGAGGGAACAGATGGCCTACTCCTGTTCCTATTTCTTACGTTCTTATAATCTTAAAGTTTGAGCTCGACCATTTAGGAGGGAAATCAGGAAGAACGTTTTCACACAAAGGGTAGTACAAAGGGTAGAACTCGTTCCACCAAGTGGATGCTGGATCAATTGGAGTGTTCAAGAATGAGATCGATGGATTCTTTTGTTAGATAGGCATATCAAAGGATGTGAAGCAATGGCGGGAAAATGGACTTCAGATACAGATGCGCCTCAATCGAATCGAATGGCGGGACAGGCTTCGGGGCAAAATGGCCTTCTGTTCCTTTGAGTAATCCACTGTGCATTTCCATCATTTGTATGGTTTTTTTTTCTGAATTGAGAGCGAGTGCCTTCGGGGTGTTGGCAAACAAAGGAGTGAAAGGCTGTGTGCAGCGGCATGATGGGGCGATGCAAGACAGCCCTGATCCCGGGGGAATACGCCGCTAGTTCAGGCTTTCAGCCGCCCCCTCCCCCCCCCCCCGCAGTAAGAGTGGCGTGCTCCCTACCAGCTTGGATAGTGAGCTTACTCTGCTGTTCGCTTCAATGTTTTATGAAACGCGTTCATCACACTTGATGAAAAATTCAAGCGAGCTCAGTGCTCCCATTGTGACGTCTGTTGCTGAAGAGCTTCAAGGGCGCATTAGATGGATTCCAGGGCAATGGAACAAAAGCGTAACAAGTGCATTACATAAGGAACAGTAAACACCTCCGATCTAAAGGGTTTACATCCTACACTCACCCCTTGATTCTCCCCTTTCCTTGCTAGATTTTTATGAAGCTCCTCTACTTTGAAGTGGAGAAATAAATGATGGTAATTTCTGCTCTGTGCAAGATCCCCGACATTAGAAGTGGAGTCAGTAAAGACACTGCTGTCTAAAAACACTCTGAGCGACATGTCAATTCCAAGTAAACTCATTCTCATCAATATCAGAGCCTGCACAATGTGTGTGGTCCACTGCTTGATGTCGCAAAGTGTTTTGCAGTGTTCGTACAATACCAGGGTATTCCTGTGTATACATGTTAACATGATTCAGGGCTTCAATTAAATATGGGGGGGTGTTGGTGTCTAATTTCTCCCAGAAAATATGAAATCTGACCTTCCTAAACATATACAATAAATCTGGGGCAGGTGGGATTGACGCAAGTTGTGATTCAGCGAAGGAGCAGTTTGTTATAGTTTGCCGCAAGGTGCAACGGAATGTTGGCTTTCAAGCCGGTTAATTCTGTAAACGAAAGAAAATATTTTCCTCCTCCTCCCTCCCTTCCTCCCTTCCTCCCTTCCTCCATTCCTTCCTCCCTCCCTCCCTCCCTCTTTCCCTCCCTCCTCCTTCCGTCGTCCTTCTCCCTTCCTCCTGGCGTTGACCTTTCGACATGATACAGTTCCCTCTTCTGGTACCTTGCCCACATATGATGCCAGAAGAGCAGGTATGGTCAGGCTGTTCAGCGGTGGTGGGCAGCGAAGCTGCAGTCCGCACACTCAGCTGTCCAGCAAGGGTCATTGCCAAGTGCTCAGATGAGGGAACCCTGCCTCATTTATTTTTTCCCTCCTCAGCCCTGGAACTCTGAGGTCCTACAGTGTCAACGCTGACGGGATCAGCAAATGTTAGTGCATGATGTAGGTTGAACATCGGATCTCCTAGTCTACAGGGCTCAAAAACAGTATCATAGAAATTTACAGCACGGAAGGAGGCCATTCGGCCCATTGTGTCCGCGCCGGCCGACCAACAGCTACCCAGCCTAATCCCACCTGTAGGTTACGGCACTTCAGGTGCACGTCCAAGTAGGTTTTAAATGTGGTGAGGGTTTCTGCCTCTACCACCCTTTCAGGCAGTGAGTTCCAGACCCCCACCACCCTCTGGGTGAAGACATTTCCCCTCAAATCCCCTCTAAACTTCCAACCGATGACTTTAAATCTATGCCCCTTGGTGGTTGTCCCCTCTGCTAAGGGAAATAGGTCCTTCCTATCCACTCTATCCAGGCCCCTCATAATTCTATACACCTCAATAAAGTCTCCCCTCAGCCTCCTCTCTTCCAAAGAAAATAAACCCAGCCTATCCAATCTTTCCTCATAGCTAAGTCTCCAGTCCAGGCAATATCCTCGTAAATCTCCTCTGCACTCTCTCTAGTGCAATCACATCCTTCCTGTAATACGGTGACCAGAACTGCACGCAGTGCTCTAGCTGTGGCCTAACCAGTGTTTTATACAGTTGAAGTGTAACCTCCCTGCTCTTGTATTCTGTGCCTCGGCTAATAAAGGCAAGTATTCCGCATGTCTTCTTAACCACCTTATCTACCTGGCCTGCTATCTTCAGGGATCTGTGGACCTGCACTCCCAGGTCCCTCTGTTACTCTGCACTTCTCAGTGTCCTACGTACACACTGTTGATAGAACTTCGGACCGCCTGGTCTACAGGGCTCAGAAGCACAGTGGGAGGAATTTTCACTTAGTACCGTTAGTGTTAAACAGGTGATATCGGGGCTGCCTCCCGCGTTGTACCCCACCCAATTTTCCTCTCCACTGAAGTCAATTGATTAAAGGAGTTGACGGGTAGATAGAGGGAAACTACTCTCTCTGGTGGGGGGAGTCCAGAACAAGGGGTGTAATGTTAAAATTAGAGCCAGGCCGTTCAGCGGTGATGTCAGGAAGCACTTCCTCACACAAAGGGTAGTGGAAATCTGGAACTCTCCCTCCAAAAATAACTGTTGAACCTGGGGGTCAATTGAAAAATTCAAAACCGAGATGGATAGATTTCTGTTAGGCGAGGGTTTTAAGGGTTCGGGAACCAAGGTACAATGGGCCAAAATGGCCTCCTTCCATGCCGTAAATTTCTAGATTGTCTGGAGGGGAGGATTGGGAACTTCATATTCCTGGCTACCAGGTTTTCGGGAGAGATGGGGAAAAACAAAAAGAAGGGGTAATAGTAAACTATTCTATCACTGGAGAGGGATGATGTGGTTGAGGGTCAAAGACAGAATCTATTTCGTTGCAATTAAGAAACAATAGAGGAGCTGTTGTTCTACTGGGTGATTATTGTACGCCACCCAATAGTGGGAAGGAGATAGAGGAGCAAATTTGCAGGCAAATTATAAAAAGATGCAAGAATTATAGCATAGTGGTAATGGGGGTCTCCAATTATCTTAATATAGACTGGGACAGTAACAGAGTAAAGGACAAAGAGGCAGAGGAATTCCTGTATTTTTATAAGAGAACTTTCTTGCTCAATGAGTTTCAGCCAATGAGGAAGGACGCCGTGCAGGATCTAAGACGTGTAGTCACTGTTGTAATGTGTGAAACACGGCAGCCATTTTGCACACAGCAAGCTCCCACAAACAGCAATGCGATAATGACCAGATAATCTTTTTTTGTTATGTTGATTGGGGGATGAATATTGGCCAGGACACCGGGGATAACTCCCCTGCTCTTCTTTGAAATAATGCCATGCTTTTATGTCCAGACGGGGCCCTCAGTTTAATGTGTCATCCAAAAGACATCACCTCCGACAGTGCAGCACTCCCTCAGCAATGCATTGGAGTGTCAGCCTAGATTTGTGTGCTCAATTTCCTGGAGTGGGACTTGAACCCACAACCTTCTGACTCAGAGATGAGAGTGTTGCCCACTGAGCCACAGCTAACATCTAGCTCTGGGGAAAGACTTAGGGCAGAATAGTTATGGAAAAGAAGAAGGAACAATAAGCATAAAATAGTTAACTGGAGGAGGCTAACTTCAGTGAGTTGAAGAGAGATCTGGCCCAGGGAGATTGGAATCCAAAATTGGTCGGCAAAACAGTCATTGAACAATGGGGAGGCTTTGAAAGAGGAGATGGTTCAGGTACGGAGTCAGCACATTCCCATGAGATGGAAGGAAAGGCATCGAAAGATAGAACTCCCTGGATCACTGAAAATGAAACAGAAAATCATCATCATCATCATAGGCAGTTCCTCGAAATCAAGGAAGACTTGCTTCCACTCCAAAAGTGAGTTCTCAGGTCACTGAACAGTCCAATACGGGAATTACAGTCCCTGTCACAGGTGGGACAGACAGTGGTTGAGGGAAGGGGAGGGTGGAACTGGTTTGCCGCATGCTCCTTCCGCTGCCTGCGCTTGTTTCCTGCATGCTCTCGGCAATGAGACTGAAAAGGGAGGCTTATGACAATTGTAAGGTACATAATAGAATGTAGAATTAAACTGAATACAGAAAGTACAGAAGATATCTAAAAAATGCAGTGAGAGGGGCAAAAAGAGAATATGAGAATAGAATAGTGGCGAACATAAAATGGAACCCTAAAGTCTTTCATAAACACATAAATAGTAAAAGGGTCAAAAGGAAGGGTGGGGCTGATTAGGGACCAAAAAGGAGATGATCTTGTGGGGTCAGAAGCAAGGCTGAGGTCGTAAATGAGCACTTTGCGTCTGTTTTCACTGGAGAAGAGGATGCTGCCAGTGTAGCAGTAAAGGAGGAGGCAGTAGCGATATTGGATAGGATAAAGAGGATGTAGTTACAAGGTTGGCATTATCAAAGTAGAAAAGTTACTCTGTACTGGATGGGATGCATTCTCTGTTACTGAGGGAAGCAAGGGTGGAAATTGCAGAGGCTCTGGTCATAATCTTCCAATCCTCCAGCGGACTGGCGGATTACAAATGTTACACCCCGTTTAAAAAAGGGAAGAGGGATAAATCTTGCAACTACCGTCAGTTTAACATCGATGGTGGGGGAATCTTTTAGAGAGAATAATCCGGAACAAAATTAATTGGCATTTGGAAAAATGTGGGCTAATAAATGACAGCCAGTACGGATTTGTTAAAGGCAAATCGTGTTTGATTAACTTGGATCGAATTCTTTCATGAAGTAACGGAAAGAGTTGATGGGAGTAGTGTTTTGTGTATAGGGACTTTCAAAAGACATTGGACAAAGTACCAGATAATAGACTTGTTAGCAAAACTAAAGTGGCAGTGGCAGTATGGATACAAAACTGGCTAAGGGACAGAAAGCAGAGTGTGGTAATCAGTTGTGTTTCAGACTGGAGAGTGTTGTACAGTGGTATTCCCTGGGATTAGGAGCACTGCTCTTTTTGATGTATTTTTATGCCCTGCGCTTGGATACAGAGAGCATAACTTCATAGTTTGCAGATGACACGAACTCAGTAATGAGGAGGATACTAACAGACTTCAGGACACAGACAGACTGGTGAAATGGGCAGATACAGGGCAGAGAAATGTGAATTGGGGAAGAATGAGGAGAGGCAATATGAACTAAATGGTCCAATTTTAAAAGGGATTCTGAAACAGAGAGACCTGGAGGTGTATGTAGGCAAATCTTTTGAAGGGCAGAACAAGTTGAGAACATAAGAACATAAGAAATAGGAGCAGGAGTTGGCCATTTGGCCCCTCGAGCCTGCTCCGCCATTCAGTAAGATCATGGCTGATCTGATCACGGACTCAGCTCCATTCCCTGCCCGCTCCCCATAACCCTTTACTTCCTTATCGCTCAAAAATCTGTCTATCTCCGCCTTAAATATATTCAATGACCCAGCCTCCACAGCTCTCTGGGGCAGAGAATTCCAAAGATTCACGACCCTCTGAGAGAAGAAATTTCTCCTCATCTCAGTTTTAAATGGGCGGCCCCTTATCCTAAGACTATGTCCCCTAGTTTTAGTTTCTCCTACAAGTGGAAATATTCTCTCTGCATTCACCTTGTCCAGCCCCCTCATTATCTTGTATGTTTCAATAAGATCACCTCTCACTCTTCTGAACTCCAATGAGAAGAGGCCCAACCTACTCAACCTATCCTCATAAGTCAACCCACTCATTTCCGGAATCAACCGAGTGAACCTTCTCTGAACTGCCTCCAATGCAAGTATATCCTTCCTTAAATACGGAGACCAAAACTGTACACTAATACGTCCTTACTATATAGTATAAATGCACACGAGGCCCATGCTTGAGAGAAGGTCAGTATTCCTTAGCACTCAAGTGATGAAGGTGGGTGGAGCTTCCCCTTTTATACCTGAAGGTCCAGGTTAGGAGTGTCTCCCACCTAGTGGTCAGTGTTCTCACAGTGTACAACTTAGGTCAGATTATACATGGCTTACAATGATGGTTGAATACATGACATCACCTCCCCCCCAAAGTCTTATTGGGATCACAGGTTGAGTCTCTCTGGTGGTTTACGCTCTCTTGTAGAGCGCCTGAGTTGGGGCTCCAGTTGTTGGGCGCTGACCTGAGTGTCTGCTGTTTGCAGTGCCTCAGGCCTGTCCGGACTGCCCACAGTGACTGGGCTCTCCTCCCTTTGGTTCCGGTGTGCGGTCACCTGTGGTGGAGTGAACTCTACATCGTGTTCTTCCTCTGCTTCTTCTATGGGGTTGCTGAACCTCCTTTTTGTTTGATCCACGTGTTTGCGGCAGATTTGTCCATTGGTAAGTTTAACTACCAGAATCCTATTTCCCTCTTTGGCAATCACAGTGCCTGCGAGCCATTTGGGCCCTGCAGCGTACTTGAGGACAAAAACAGGGTCATTAACATCAATACATCACGCCCTCGCATTCCTGTCATGGTAGTCATATTGTGGCTGGCGCCTGCTCTCGACAATTTCTTTCATAGTGGGGTGTATAATGGATAGCTGGGTTTTGAGCGTCCTTTTCATTAGCAGCTCTGCGGGTGGAACCCCTGTGAGCGAGTGTGGTCGGGATCTATAGGCCAACAGGAGGCGTGATAAGCGCCTTTGTAGGGAACCCCCTTGGATTCTGAGCATCTCCTGTTTGATTATCTGCACTGCTCGTTCTGCCTGGCCATTTGAGGCCGGCTTGAACGGTGCCATTCTGATATGGTTAATTCCATTGCCTGCCATGAAGTCCTGGAATTCAGTGCTTGTGAAGCATGGGCCATTGTCGCTGACCAAGATGTCCGGTAGACCCGTGGGCGGCGAACATTGCCTGTAGACTTTCTACCGTGGTAGAGGATGTGCTTGAATTTAAAATGTCACACTCGATCCATTTGGAGTAGGCATCTACTACAACCAAAAACATTTTTCCCATGAAAGGACCTGCGTAGTCCACATGGACGCGTGACCAAGGCTTGACGGGCCATGGCCAGGGGCTAAGGGGGGCTTCACTGGGCGCATTGCCCAGCTGGGCACACGTGTTGCACCTGCGAACACAAAGTTCCAGATCTGCGTCTATCCCCGGCCACCAAACGTGTGACCTGGCAATTGCCTTCATCATGACAATGCCCGGGTGCTCATTGTGGAGTTCTCTGATGAACACCTCTCTGCCCATCTGGGGCATGACTACGCGGTTTCCCCACAGTAGGCAATCAGCCTGATTCGAGAGTTCATCCCTACACCTGTGAAATGGTTTAAATTCCTCAGGGCATGCCCTGTACGTGGCTGCCCAGTCCCCATTCAGGACACATGTCTCTAGTCAGGAAAATATAGGGTCTCTATTTGTCCAGACTTTAATCCGACGGGCTGTCACGGGTGAGCCTTCGCTTCCGAAAGCTTCAACAGCCATGACCATCTCAGCAGCATGCTCGGTAGCCCCCTCAGTGGTGGCTAGTGGGAGCCTGCTGAGTGCATCGGCGCAGTTTTCAGTGCCCGGTCTGTGCCGAATTGTATAGTCATAGGCGGCTAACGTGAGTGCCCACCTCTGTATGCGGGCCGATGCGTTTGCATTTATGGCCTTGTTGTCGGCCAAAAGGGACGTTAGGGGTTTGTGATCTGTCTCCAGCTCAAATTTCCTGCCAAACAGGTACTGGTGCATTTTCTTTACCGCATATACACATGCGAGCGCCTCCTTTTCTACCATCCCGTAGCCCCTTTCTGCCTAGGACAGATTCCTGGAGGCATAAGCTACCGGCTGTAACTGACCCCTGACATTGACATGCTGCAACACACACCCGACACCATAGGACGACGCATCGCACGTTAACACAAGTTTCTTACATGGGTTGTATAGTGTTAACAGAGTGTTGGAACATAACAAATTGCGTGCTCTATTAAAAGCCCTTTCCTGGCTGTCCCCCCAGACCCATTCGCGACCTTTGCATAGGAGCACGTGTAGCGGCTCTAGCAGCGTGCTCAATTTGGGAAGAAAGTTACCAAAATAGTTCAGGAGCCCCAGGAACGAACGCAGCTCCGTTGTGTTACGGGGTCTGGGTGCTCTCTGGATCGCTTCCGTCTTGGACGCAGTAGGGCTGATCCCATCTGCTGCTACCCTCATCCCCAGGAATTCTACCTCTGGAGCGAGGAAGACGCACTTCACCTTTTTCAGTCGCAGCCCTACCCGGTCCAGTCTGTGTAGCACCTCCTCCAGGTTGTGGAGGTGTTCTTCAGTATTGTAACCCGTGATGAGGATGTCGTCCTGAAAAATCACCGTCCCTGGAATCGACTTGAGGAGGCTTTCCATATTTCGTTGGAAGATCGCGGCGGCTGAGCAAATCCCGAACGGACATCTATTGTACTCAAACAACCCCTTGTGTGTCAGCTTCTTCAACTCACTCGCCAGCTCCTGGGTCATGTAAGCTGAGGTCAGGTCCAATTTTGAAAAAAGTTTGCCACCGGATAGCGTCGCAAAGAGGTCCTCCGCTCTCGGTAGCGGGTACTGGTCTTGGAGTGACACCCGATTGATGGTGGCCTTGTAATCGCCACATATCCTGACCGACCCATCCGCCTTGAGCACCGGCACAATCGGGCTCACCCAGTCACTGAATTCGACTGGCGAGATGATGCCTTCCCTCAACAGGCGGTCCAATTCGCCTTCTATCTTTACCCCCATCACGTACGGCACCGCTCTGGCCTTGTGGTGTACTGGCCTGGCGTCCGGGTTTATGTGAATCACTACCTTGGCCCCCATGAAAGTGCCGATGCTGGGTTGAAATAATGAGTCAAATTTGTCCAGGATCTGTGAGCATGATACTCGCTCCACAGAGGAAATTGCATTGACATCGCCCCATTTCCAGTTCATGACAGCAAGCTAACTCCTCCCCAGTAGTGCAGGACCGTCCCCTGGGACAATCCAGAGTGGCAACCTGTTCTCCGAATCTTTGTGGGTCACGACTACCGTGGTGCTGCCTAGCACCGGAATGATCTGCTTTGTGTAAGTCCGTAGCTGCGCGTCAATTGGCGATAATTTTGGCCTCCTGGCCTTGGACGCCCACAACTTTTCGAACTGTTTGATACCCATCAGGGACTGGCTGGCCCCCATGTCTAGCTCCATTGATACTGAGATGCCATTGAGGAGCACTTTCATCATTATCGGTGGCGTCCTGGTGTATGAACTGTATACGCGCTCCACATGAACTCGCTGAACTTCAGCTTCTAGCGATTTCCCCCAGTGTCCATTTCTGCAATTTCTGCAGGTATTTTGCTCAACTCTGCAAACTCCGGCTGAGTGTGTGCTTCCACGCCTCTAACATGAGCTGCTGTTGGAAACAAAAGGTCCCTTGCCAGTCGATCGTCCCTGACTGCTTCTGTGACTGTCCTTGAGTGCGCCATTAACAGGTGTTGATGGCCCCATTACTGGCCGCATTGTCCCTTGCAATGTCGTGAATCGCCGTTCAACTTGCCATTGTCTCTGTCGAACTCCCCCTCTGGGTTCGACTACATGTTGGGGCATGCCCGACTGCCCTTGTCTGCCTGGAGAACTGTGTGCTGCTTTAACAATGTTGAATCTTTGTCCCAACCATTCCTTAACACAGTACCTCTCGTCTGTTCTGCTAGTGGCCATGCTCACGTGGTTTAAATCCCAGTTTCTCGTCGCCATTAATACGTCCTTACTATATAGTATAAATGCACATGAGGCCCATGCTTGAGAGGAGGTCAGTCTGTGACCTGTCCTTTATTCCTTAGCACTCAAGTGATGAAGGTGGGTGGAGCTTCCCCTTTTATACCTGAAGGTCCAGGTTAGGAGTGTCTCCACCTAGTGGTCATTGTTCTCACAGTATACAACTTAGGTCAGATTATACATGGCTTACAATGATGGTTGAATACATGACATACACAGTACTCCAGGTGTGGCCTCAACAATATCCTGTACAGTTGCAGCAGGACTTCTCTGCTTTTATACTCTATCTCCCAAGAAGGCTGTTAAAAAAACATATGGTATTGTTGGCTTTATTAATCGAGGCAAAGAGTGCAAAAGCAAGGAAGTAATGCCAAACCTTTGCAAACCTGTGGAGCCTCAGCTGGAGGTTTGCGTTCAACTCTGGGCATCACACTTTAGAAAGGATGATAAGGCCTTAGCGAAGGTGGAGGAGATTTATTAGAATGGTACCAGAGATGAACGACTTCAGTTACATGGAGAGACTGGAGAAGCTGGTGGTGTTCTCCCGAGAGCAGAGAAGGTTAAGAGGAGATTTCAAAATAATGAAGGGTTTTGATCGAGTAAAGGACATTTGACCCTGTGGCAGAAGGGTCAATAACCAGAGGACACAGATTTAAGGTGTTTGGCAAAAGAACCAGAGGCGACATGAGGAAGCAGTTTTTTTACACAGTGAGTTCTTGTGCTGTGGAATGCTCTGCCTGAAAGGATGTTGGATACAGGAAAGTGGAATTGCATAAATACTTGAAAGGAAAAAACTGAGAGAGTTATGGGGAAAGAGCGAGGGGAGTGGGACTAACGGGATAGCTCTATCCAAGGAGCCTTCAATGGCCCGAATGACCTCCTGTGCTGTATCATTCTATGATTCTTGAGACTTGATGGTATGATTTTTGTTTGAGGCTTTATGTTGGCAACCATCGCTGGACTTTGTCGTACTCTGCGCTCAGTGTTGATGGTGGCCAAAACTGAGAGTAATTTAAGGAAGCCATTCCAACTCCTCCCTCTTCAACAGATTTGCTGCAAACCTGCTTCATTTCGCTCTGATAATGCCTGTTATTGGTTACTGTGCTGAGGTATTGCGCCATGTTGCCAAGCATTAAAGTGGCTGTTTCTCTTGTACCTGCCCATCAAATAGCTTTACAACGTACTGCGCTGACTAAATTGGCTTTGAATCTCCCACGCAGCAGCAGAATTGCATTGGGCAATCCAGAGAGAAACACTTGCTATTTTAGCCAAGTACTCCCAGTAGAATGTGAATTAAGGTTTTCTCACCACTATTATAGCAAATGCCATTAATAAATAACAGGGGATAGAAATATAGAAAATAGGTGCAGGAGTAGGCCATTCGGCCTTTCGAGCCTGCACCGCCATTCAATAAGATCATGGCTGATCATTCCCTCGGTACCCCTTTCCTGCTTTCTGTCTATACCCCTTGATCCCCTTAGCCGTAAGGACCATATCTAACTCCCTCTTGAATATATCCAATGAACTGGCATCAACAACACTCTGCGGCAGGGAATTCCACAGGTTAACAACTTCTGAGTGAAGAAGTTTCTCCTCATCTCAGTCCTAAATGGCTTACCCCTTATCCTAAGACTGTGACCCCTGGTTCTGGACTTCCCCAACATCGGGAACATTCTTCCTGCATCTAACCTGTCCAGTCCTGTCAGAATTTTATATGTTTCTATGAGATCCCCTCTCATCCTTCTAAACTCCAGTGAATACAGGCCCAGTCGATCCAGTCTCTCCTCATACGTCAGTCCCGCCATCCTGGGAATCAGTCTGGTGAACCTTCGCTGCACTCCCTCAGTAGCGAGAACATACTTCCTCAGATTAGGAGACCAAAACTCAACACAATATTCCAGGTGAGGTCTCACCAAGGCCCTGTACAACTGCAGTAAGACCTCCCTGCTTCTATACTCAAATCCCCTAGCTATGAAGGCCTTCTTCACCATCTGCTGTACCTGCATGCCAACTTTCAATGACTGATGTACCATGACACCCAGGTCTCGTTCCACCTGCCCTTCTCCTAATCTGCCATTCAGATAATATTCTGCCTTCCTGTTTTTGCCACCAAAGTGGATAACCTTACATTTATCCATATTATACTGCATCTGCCATGCATTTGCCCACTCACCTAACCTGTCCAAGTCACCCTGCAGCCTCTTAGCATCCTCCTCACAGCTCACACCGCCACCCAGCTTAGTGTCATCTGCAAACTTGGAGATATTACACTTAATTCCTTCATCTAAATCATTGATGTATATTGTAAATAGCTGGGGTCCCAGCACTGAGCCCTGCGGCACCCCACTAGTCACTGCCTGCCATTCTGAGAAAGTCTTGTTTATCCCATACTCTCTGTTTCCTGTTTGCCAACCAATTCTCTATCCATGTCAATACATTACCCCCAATACCATGTGCTTTAATTTTGCACACTAATCTCTTGTGTGAGACCTTGTCAAAAGCCTTTTGAAAGTCCAAATACATCACATCCACTGGTTCTCCCTTGTCCACTCTGCTAGTTACATCCTCAAAACATTCTAGAAGATTTGTCAAGCATGATTTCCCTTTCATAAATCCATGCTGAATTGGACTGATCCTGTCACTGCTTTCCAAATGAGCTGCTATTTCATCTTTAATAATTGATTCCAACATTTTCTCCACTACTGATGTCAGGCTAACCGGTCTATAATTCCCCATTTTCTCTCTGCCTCCTTTTTTAAAAAGTGGTATTACATTAGCTACCCTCCAGTCCATAGGAACTGATCCAGAGTCAATAGAATGTTAGAAAATGATCACCAATGCATCCACTATTTCAAAGGCCACTTCCTTAAATACTCTGGGATGCAGACTATCAGTCCCTGGGGATTTATCGGCCTTCAATCCCATCAATTTTCCTAACACAATTTCCTGACTAATAAGGATTTCCTTCGGTTCCTCTAGTATTTCTGGAAGGTTATATGTGCCTTCCTTCGTGAAGACAGAACCAAAGTATTTCTTTGTTCCCCATTATAAATTCACCTAATTCTGACTGCAAGGGACCTACGTTTGTCTTCACTAATCTTTTTCTCTTCACATATCTATAGAAGCTTTTGCAGTCACTTTTTATGTTTCCAGCAAGCTTCCTCTCATATTCTTTTTTTCCCCTCTTAATTAAACTCTTTGTCCTCCTCTGCTGAGTTCTAAATTTCTCCCAGTCCTCAGGTTTGCTGCTTTTTCTGGCCAATTTATATGCTTCTTCCTTCGATTTAACACTATCCTTAATTTCCCTTGTTAGTCACGGTTGAGCCACCTTCCCTGTTTTGTTTTTACTCCAGACAGGGATATACAATTGTTGAAGTTCATCCATGTGATCTTTAAATGGGGATGGGGGAATGGAGACTAACCAGACACACCTCAAATTCAGCCGTTATATTTACTGAAATTACAGGGCTTTGTGGTCCAAGGTTCAATCTTATCCGCTAACAAAAGAGGAGATGTTGCCGAACTCACTGTACACCGCTATATTTGTCTCATTTGTACAGTCAATGTTCTGCATTGTGTGCTACACTTTCTAGTTAGCGTTGAGAAAGCAAATCTGTGTCACACACAGCTGCCAAGGCAATGCATCATCTCTGGGTTTCAACGGAAAATTGTTTAAGCATTTTGAGAGATTCTCCTCGTGTTCCTGGAACTTAGAATCCGTAAACTGCTGTCTCGAGGAATGAGGGTTTCAGCAGCTGGGCTGAGGTGGCCGTGCAGATGAGGGATGCTACAGAGGTGGATGGAGGCAGCCCTTATCATGGGGAGGATGCAGGGCCAGGAGCTGAGCTCGGGCTTGAACAGAAGGCCGAGGCGGCCAAGAACCTGGGTCAGCCGAGGACAATGGCGGAGAGGGAAGGCAGTCGTTGGTAAGGGGATTGGCAAGAATTCATGGCCGAGGCCAAACATCATGGCTTTGGTCTCTCAATGTTTAACTGGAGGTAACTGCAGCTCATCCATTACTGGGGGCTGGATATTTGGTCTTAAGGCTCTAATGTCGAGCGGTCGCTAAATCTAGCGCCAGAAAACGGTTAGCGACGGGAGCCACAAAATTCAGCAGCTACGCCCTGAGTGTGGAGCGGAGCGCTAAGGGAGGCGTTGCACACTTGTCTTAGGGCGTTAGGCCGGGTGAGCAACTGAATATCCCGCGCTAAAGAGCCGGCTTCGTAGCACCCTGAGAGAGTGCAAAAATAATCGGAACAAAAAACACAAAAAACATTCCCAATACATGACTCACCCCAAATAAAGTTAAATCGCAAAAATATATATATATGTATATATTTCCCTCGTGCAGTCGTTCCTTCCCGTAGCGCCCCAGGGCAGCTCTGCACGCCAGCTTTCTCTGGCTGGGTCACTAGGGGGCGGTACAGGTGCAGCGCAAACTAAACATTGCTCCGTGTTGATACTGGGGGCGTTGCACACCGGCACGGCGCTCCCAGGCGAAACTCCTCAGCACCGCCGGTACTGACACACGGAATTTGCCGAGCGGCGCGAATGCTGGTGCTCGCGGCTGCAAACCCTTTAACGCCCCTAGTCCCACCCGCACGAGGAGCGCTGTCCCAGCGAATTTCTCCCCCTTGATAATTGACAGGCAGTCAACGAGCACCGAAGCCTCTTCATGTCCAAAATGACCCAAGGAGAATTCAAGGAAGTTTTTACTGTGTTCATCTCTACGTGGTTAGCTGCTTTAAATGTAAAATGATGCATTCAAAAGGCAGGTTTACAGAAACAACACTCGTAGTATGAGTGAAGTAGATGATGGAAACTGACACAACACAATAATACACACAAATGCTTTCCTATTAGATAGTACCTTCCAAGAAATTTTCGGTGCCAAGATTCCTGTAAACTGCAGGTTGCATTTGGCTGTTTGCAAATCTGTCTTGCTGGGTGAAGTCAATTATATTTCAGGAATTCATTGTAAAAAGCTAGCCAAATCAAATTTAGCAAAAAGCCAGCAGAATTTGCTGACGTTTGGCAGTGGATTGACTTGTGTACATCGTATTGGAGATGAGAGAACTGGTGAAAGATTTTTATTTTGAATTCTGTTTGGCCTCTGAATGGTGTGTGGTTTGGCTCATTCGACCCTACTGTACTGTGTGGCATGTACCCTGATGTCCCTGCCATTGTTAGCTCTAGTCTTGACTATTCCAACGCACCTCTGTCTGGCCTCCCACATTCTAACCCACGTAAACTAGAGGTGATCCAAAACTCGGCAACCCGGGTCCGAATTCACACCAAGTCCCGCTCACCCATCACCCTTGTGCTCGCTGACCTACATTGGCTCCCGGGTATGCAACGCCTCGATTTCAAAATTCTAATACTTGTTTTCAAATCCCTCCATGGCCTTGCCCCTCCCTATCCCTGTAACCTCCTCCAGCACCACAACCCCCACGAGATGTCTGTGCTCCTCTAATTCTGCCCTCTTGAGCATCCCTGATTATAATCGCTCCACCATTGGTGGCCGTGCCTTCAGCTGCCTGGGCCCCAAGCTCTGGAACTCCCTCCCTAAACCTCTCCGCCTCTCTACCTCTCTCTCCTCCTTCAAGCCTCTCCTTAAGCCTACCTCTTTGACCAAGTCTTTGGTCACCTGCGCTAATTGCTCCTTGCGGGGCTCGGTATCAAATTTGTTTAAGAACATAAGAAATAGGATCAGGTGTAGGCCATACAGCCCCTCAAGCCTGCTCCACCGTTTAAAACTGAACTGATCATGGACTCGGGTCCACTTCCCTGCCCGCTCCCCATAACCGATGGGCTGAAAAGTCTCAAGTGTACCAGTGGACACCACGTGCTCCTTCTCCTGGGCCACGCATCAGTAGCTGCTCTGGTACTGGCGCCGTTTAAATGCAGAATACAAGGTGTATGGTCCAATTAGCCAGCTCAGTGCTAAATCTGGCTCCTTTATCCAGATTCCCATGGATTGGCAAGCCTGCCTCCGGGATAAGGGAGACAGGCTTAGTTAAGTAAATAAGAACATAAGAAATAGGAACAGAGAGCTGTGGAGGCTGGCTCATTGAATATATTTAAGGCGGAGATAGACAGATCTTTGAGCGATAAGGGAGTAGCGGGCAGGGAAGTGGAGCTGAGCCCAAGATCAGATCAGCCATGATCTTATTGAATGGCGGAGCAGGCTCGAGGGGCCGAATGGCCGACTCCTGCTCCTATTTCTTATATTCTTATGTTCTTAAAGTTACCCACCTCGTTTCGGCGATGGTTAGCGTATATCACCGCGGGCTCTCCTCTATTTCTCTATACATTGCAGTTAATCTTTGGTTGGAACCTGCAAACGATCAGCATCAGATTGGCCAAACCTCATTCACAGAGACTAAACAGAAATCAAAGTATAAAACCTTCACTAATTCTCTGTCAAGGTTCATGACGGACAAAGAATACTTACTGAATTATAAGCTGTTCAAGAAAAGAGCTTGGATGTCTATAAATAAGCTAATGGACAATGTTGGATTGATTCACGAATATAAAAATGTTTCCTGTCCATCACACGACTGCAGCTGTCAGAATCGAGTATCTGTGCCACACTGCAACGCATTTTTTCCCGTTTTCTTTCCCGCATTTTTATTTTCACGTGTTTTTTTTCTCGTTTTTTTTCCCAAACAAAAGTTATGAAGGATTAAAGCCAATTGTTTGACACATGGCCCAGAGCATCTGTAACTTCTAAGTAACCTTTGCAATCACTTCAAAAACGAAGGCAGTCATTTGACACTCGAGCCACAATGTCTGTCTGTAATCTCAGTGGTTTTACCAAATACACATTATTAACAAACGAGAGAAAGAAAACTCGGGTTGTGATCATCAGCCTGAAAAGCAATTAAATGATCATCTCACCCACTGTTTACTTACCTCCAATTAGACGTGTCCTTGAGCACAGAGCAATGTGTTCTGAAGTATGTGCCAGAACATGGTCTGAATAAAACAGCGAATCAGTCGATGATGTAAAAGAAAGACTTGCATTTATATAGCACCTTTCACAACCACCGGATGTCTCAAAACGCTTTACAGCCAATGAAGTACTTTTGGAAATCGAGGGACTGGCTATGATGATGATGACTTTTGGAGAGTAATGCTGGTAATGTGTGAAACGCGGCAGCCAACTTGCGCACAGCAAGCTCCCACAAACAGCACTGTGATAATGACCAGATAATCTGTTTTTGTTATGTTGGTTGAGGGATAAATATTGGCCCCAGGACACCGGGGATAACTCCCCTGCTCTTCTTCGAAATAGTGCCATGGAATCTTTTACGTCCAGGTTGGATCCAAAATTGGCTCAGAGGCAGGAAACAAAGGATAATGGTCGATGGGTGTTTTTGTGACTGGAAGGATGTTTCCAGTGGGGTTCTGCAGGGCTCAGTGCTGGGTCCCTTGCTTTTTGTGGTATATATCAATGATTTGGACTTGAATGTAGGTGGTATGATTAAGAAGTTTGCAGATGATACAAAAATTGGCCGTGTGGTTGATAATGAAAGCTGTAGACTGCAGGACTGCAGGAAAATATCAATGAACTGGTCAGGTGGGCAGAACTGTGGTAAATGGAATTCAATCTGGAGAAGTGTGAGGTAATGCAATTGGCGAAGTCGAACAAGACAAGGAAATACACATTAAATGGTAGGACACTGAGAAGTGTAGAGGAACAAAGGGACCTGGGAGTGCAGGTCCACAGATCCCTGAAGATAGCAGACCAGGTAGATAAGGTGGTTAAGAAGACATACGAAATACTTGACTTTATTAGCCGAGGCATAGAGTACAAGAGCAAGGAGGTTATGCTTGAACTGTATAAACCACTAGTTAGGCCACAGCTGGAGTACTGCGTACAGTTCTGGTCACCACGTTACAGGAAGGATATGATTGCTCTAGAGAGGGTACAGAGGAGATTTATGACGATGTTATCTGGACTGGAGTATTTTAGCTATGAGGAAAGATTGGATAGGCTGGGGTTGTTTTCTTTGGAACAGAGAAGGCTGAGGGGAGACCTTATTGAGGTGTATAAAATTATGAGGGGCCTAGATAGAGTGGATAGGAAGGACCTATTTCCTTTAGCAGAGAATTCAATAACCAGGGGGCATAGATTTAAAGTAATTGGTAGGAGGTTTAGAGGGGATTTGAGGGGAAATTTCTTCACCCAGAGGGTGGTGGGGGTCTGGAACTCACTGCCTGAAAGGGTGGTAGAGGCAGAAACCCTCACCACATTTAAAAAGTACTTGAATGTGCACCTGAAGTGCCGTAACCTACAGGGCTACGGACCGAGAGCTGGAAAGTGGGACTAGGCTGGGTAGCTTTTGGTCGGCCGGCACGGACACGATGGGCCGAATGGCCTCCTTCCGTGCTGTAAATTTCTATGATTCTACGACTCACTGTCGTTCATTTCTACAGGGATGGAATTGCAAAGTCGAGAAGTTGTATAGAAGTTGTGGAGGGAGTTACAGACTGGAATCTAATCGATGGGTTCAGATAGTTTATATAGAGAATAATAATCAATACCTGAAAGTAATCGCAGAGTAACAATTTGATCAGTTTACTTCGTTAAGCAATCATTGCAAAATCAGAGGGGCAGAAATTGCCCATTTTTTAAGAGCCTTTATTGCGGAGAGCATTTACCGCTCCATCAGCGTGGAGGGGCCGACATTTTCTAAATTGCCCGCCTTTATTTTTGGAGCGGTGTACGGGACCACCCTCCCGGGCATGCGCCGACCCCTTTACGCCCCGCGGGAAATTGCCCCGCCGGAGTGGATTGGCCGCTGGTCGGTGCCCCCCGACCGCTTTCCCCGGCTCGAAGCTGCTTGTGGCTGGGCAGCACGCCCATTTTATTTTCGCTGTCGGCCAACTCCGACGTCAGCCCGGCAATAGCAGCCACGGGTTCAGCTGGGCTGGCAGCAAGCAGCCCCTCACCCCCTCTTGGGTACCGGGGCTGCTGGCCCGGCCAAAACCCTCCCTGGTGGCCCAACCTGGTGCAGAGCTGTATAGAACAATACAGAGCTCGATAAAGCTGTTTAGAATCTTGGTTAGACCACACTTGGAGTCATGTGTGCAGTTCTGTTCTCCATATTATACAAAGGGTCTGGAGGCACTGGAGAAGGCATGAAAAAGATTGACAAGGATGATACCAGAACTGAGAGGTTACAACCATCACGAAAGATTGAACAGGCTGGGGCTATTTTCTGTAGAAAAGAGAAGGCTGAGGAGTGACCTGATCAAGGTCTTTAAGATAATGAAAGGCTTTGATCGGATAGAAATGGAGAAAATATTTTTATTTGTGGGGGAGATCAAAACTGGAGCCAATAAATATAGGATAGTCACTAATAAATCCAACCGGGAATTCATCAACAACAGGTGGGCAGAGGAAACGTTTCAAGGACACCCTCAAAGCCTCCTTGATAAAGTGCAACATTCCCACCGACACCTGGGAGTCCCTGGCCAAAGACCACCCTAAGTGGAGGAAGAGCATCCGGGAGGGCGCTGAGCACCTCGAGTCTCGTCGCCGAGAGCGTGCAGAAACCAAGGCAGCGGAAGGAGCGTGCGGCAAACCAGTCCCACCCACCCCTTCCCTCAACCACTGTCTGTCCCACCTGTGACAGGGACTGTGGCTCTCGTATTATCGAAACATAGAAAATAGGTGCAGGATTGGCCATTCAGCCCTTCGAGCCTGCACCACAATTCAATAAGATCATGGCTGATCATTCCCTCAGTACCTCTTTCCTGCTTTCGCTCCATACCCCTTGATCCCTTTAGCCATAAGGGCCATATTAAACTCCCTCTTGAATATATCCAATGAAGTGGCATCAACAACTCTCTGCGGCAGAGAACTCCACAGGTTAACAACTCTCTGAGTGAAGAAGTTTCTCCTCATCTCAGTCCTAAATGGCCTACCCCTGATTCTTAGACTATGTCCCCTGGTTCTGGATTTTCCAACATCGGGAACATTCTTCCTGCATCTAACCTGTCCAGTCCCGCCAGATTTTATATGTTTCTATGAGATCCCCTCTCATCCTTCTAAACTCCAGTGAATACAGGCCCAGTAGATCCAGTCTCTCCTCATATGTCAGTGCAGCCATCCCGGGAATCAGTCTGGTGAACCTTCGCTGCTCTCCCTCAATAGCAAGAACGTCCTTCCTCAGATTAGGAGACCAAAACTGCACACAATATTCCAGGTGAGGCCACACCAAGGCCCTGTACAAATGCAGTAAGACCTCCCTGCTCCTATACTCAAATCCCCTAGTTATGAAGGCCAACATACCATTTGCCTTCTTCACTGCCTGCTGTACCTGTGTGCCAACGTTCAATGACTGATGTACCATGACACCCAGGTCTCGTTGCACTTCCCCTTTTCCTAATCTGCAGCCATTCAGATAATATTCTGCCATCGTGTTTTTGCCCCCAAAGTGGATAACCTCACATTTATCCACATTATACTGCATCTGCCATGCATTTGCCCACTCACCTAACCTGTCCAAGTCACCCTGCAGCCTCTTAGCGTCCTCCTCACAGCTCACACCCCCACCCAGCTTAGTGTCATCTGCAAACTTGGAGATATTACACTCAATTCCCTCATCCAAATCATTGATGTATATTGTAAATAGCTGGGGTCCCAGCACTGAGCCCTGCGGCACCCCACTAGTCACTGCCTGCCATTCTGAAAAGGACCTGTTCATCCCGACTCTCTGCTTCCTGTCTGCCAACCAGTTCTTTATCCACATCAGTACATTACCCCCCAATACCATGTGCTTTAATTTTGCACACCAATCTCTTGTGTGGTACCTTGTCAAAAGCCTTTTGAAAGTCCAAATACACCACATCCACTGGTTCTCCCTTGTCCACTCTATTCGTTACATTCTCACAAAATTCCAGAAGATTTGTCAAGCATGATTTCCCTTTCGTAAATCCATGCTGACTTGGACCGCTCCCGTCACTGCTCACCTGAGAACTCACTTTTGGAGTGGAAGCAAGTGTTCCTCGATTTCGAGGGACTGCCTATGATGATGATGATTGACCGCCTGCTCTGTGTCGTGAATGGAGTTTTGGAGGATTATCGACATGATGCTGTTACTGCAGGGCTGATGAGGGACACTGATACGTATGCTTATCACTATAATAAATCACACATGGCCCATGCTGGAGCTGATCACCTTGTGACCTTTAGGTTTAATGTAAACTCCAAAAGTGAGCCCATCAGGGGAGCCTGCTTTATATAGGGAGGCAACATGAGGTGCAGTAATGTGTGCCTCCTGGGCTTTCCCCATCTGCTGGCTGTTACATGTAATTACATGGTACAGAGCATGGCTGCAAATACATCACAGACACAATTGGCGATTGAGTAGTTCTGTGACCAGCGCACCGGAAGTGTGTCACAGCACCAGCCTCGAAGGCGCGGAGTGTTCAGTGCGGCTCGCAATGCTGTAGTTTACTCTCAGTCGTTGGTCGGGAGAGCTCCGTGTGGAGAAAATATGGAGCAGCCAAGAAAAAAATGGAATCTCTGTCAAGCATGAAATGATATTTTGTCTGTAAAGGATTAGCGCCCATACGCATTGTAAACACGAAGGCCTCCAGTGAGCAACATCAGCCTGCTCAATTCATAAATAGGAGCAGGATTGTCTGGCCAAAGAATTGGTTTTGGCATCGGGTGCGGGTACATATGATTTATAACTGCTCCAATATGGCTGTGGTTTTAATTCAGATTACAAGATACTGTCGTACGTGAGGTGGCTCCCAGTGTAGACAGGTTAAGTGAGTGGGCAAAAATTTGGCAGATGGAGTATATTGTTGGAAAGTTGGCAGAAAAAAATTAAAGAGCACGATATTATTTAAATGGAGAAAGATTGCAACGCGTTGCAATACAGCGGGACCTGGGGGTACTTGTGCATGAAACACAAAAGGATAGTATGCAGGTACAGCAAGTGATCAGGAAGGCCAATGGAATCTTGGCCTTTATTGCAAAGGGGATGGAGTATAAAAGCAGGGAAGTCTTGCTACAGCTGTACAAGGTATTGGTGAGACTACACTTGGAATACTGCGTGCAGTTTTGGTTTCCATATTTACGAAAGGATATACTTGCTTTAGAGGCAGTTCAGAGAAGGTTCACTCGGTTGATTCCAGAGATGAGGGAGTTGACTTATGAGGAAAGGTTGAATAGGTTGGGCCTCTACTCATTGGAATTCAGAAGAATGAGAGGTGATCTTATCGAAACGTATAAGATTATGAGGGGGCTAGACAAGGTGGATGCAGAGAGGATGTTTCCACTGATGGGGGAGACTAGAACTAGGGGGCATAATCTTAGAATAAAGGCTGCCCATTTAAAACTGAGATGAGGAGGAATTTCTTCTCTGAGAGGGTTGTAAATCTGTGGAATTCGCTGCCTCAGAGAGCTGTGGAAGCTGGGACATTGAATATATTTAAGACCGAGATAGACAGTTTCTTAACCGATAGGGAATAAAGGGTTAAGGGGAGCGGGTGGGAAGTAGAGCTGAGTCCATGATCGGATCAGCCATGATCTTATTAAATGGCGGAGCAGACTCGAGGGGCCGTATGGCCTACTCCTGCTCCTATTTCTTATGTTCTTATTTACATAACTAAACCTGTCTCTCTTATCCCGGAGGCAAGCTTGCCGATCCAGCTCCCTACACCTGAGTTTAGCTTGTTTATAAATATTGAGGAGCAGCGGACCCAAAACTGACCCTCGGGGAACTTCACTTATCAGCCAGACCGGGTAAGGGCGGCAGATTTCCTTCCTTAAAGGACATTAGTGAGCCAGGTGGGTTTTTACGACAATCCGGTAGTTTTATGGTCACCGTTACTGATACTAGCTTTTTTATGAAGTGAATTTAAATTCCCCAGCTGCCGTGGTGGGATTTGAACTCATGGGGCCGAAATTCTGCCTCCTGATAAGGTGGCGGCCGCATGGTGGTGTCGAATTGCCGCCAATTTTCTGTCGAATGGCCGCCGCTTGCGAAAGTCTCCTCCGTGGTTTGTCCTGCAGTCTCCACTTCCACCCTGCTACTGCTGAACCCTCCTCAGTGCATCATCAAAGCGTGCAGCGCCAATCTCCCGCCCCGCAGTGAAATCTTGCGTCCACCGCGCGGTGCCCCCAACAGTTTTCTCTGTCGGTGCGCTGTGTTTGCAATGTCTGCAAAAGGGCAGTGCGGCCATGGTTAAAAGGGAGGGCGCACTGCCGCGGCCGCCATCTTGTTTTTCTTATCGGCCAACTGCCAGATTGGCCGGGCCGCCAATAGGCAGCCTGACGCCCCCCTCTTGGGAATTTCTGCCCCCCTATCTCTGGATCATTCGTCCAGGCCTCTGGACTACTGGTCCAGTAACCGTTCCCTCAATGCATAGTGGATAGCGGTGCATAGCGTACCACTCCAGGGAGCAGCGCAAGCTGGTGCAGGAGGGCGACGGCAGCGAAGAGGGACATCATTGAGGTCCAGGTCGCTGATTGGAGCGTGGGCAGGGACAGCAGGAGCGGCGAGGTCGGGGCGAAGGAGCGGTGAGAAATTGTAGAGGGACGTGATCAGAATCCAGGAGAGGCGTGAGTTCAGGGCCCAGATGAGGTGAGGGCCCAGGGGCAGCACGGGCCAGCCCACATGTGATATGTGTGCACACTAGGTCCGTGCAGCAGAGCTGGTCTCCAGTCATCCTGGTTTACCCTTGCCACTGTCCCTGTCCTTGCTCTGTCAAGCCCGTGTGGTGGCTTTTGTGCAACGGCCACCCCACGTTAAACAATCCACACACAGGCATCTTCCACCCTTCAGGATGTAGTTCGGGATCTGGAATATTAGATCCTTCATTGAAACACCTGTGAACTCATCCTTTTTTGGCGTGGAAACAAGTCATCCTCGACTCGAGGGACTGCCTATGATGATGCATAATAGATAATGTAAATACTGGGACTGAAATAACCGATTCTGGGTTTCCCGCGGGTGTTCGCCTGAAAGAAGAAAAAAGATGCGGACATACTTTTTTAGGCCTCTTTTTCATGCGCATCGGAGCGCGTGCAGATCTTGTAGGCACGGAGCTGGGGCTGGAGTCACGTGGACCTCGACCCCCAATCAAGGTAAAGTGTTCTCATTTGTAGTAATAGGAGCTCTATAACTCCGAGTTCCTATTACTGTCAATGAGAAACCCCCGTACCCACCAAACACCAAACACAACATAGACTATAAAAAAACCACCTCACATATTTAACATTCATTGAAATTAAAGTTAATTAAATGTTTTAGAAAAAAATATATATTATTTTAAGTGTTGTAGTTAGAGTTTAAAATAAACTTACATTAATGGACAGGGTTTTTAAACATAAGGTGTTTTAAAATTTTATTTTTATATGTTTTTTTATATGTTTTAAAACTCTTACACTGGTAACAGTAGGCTATGCACTTGCTTTTACCCCGCGCAAGAGTTTTAAGGGCATTCGCTGGGCAAGAGATGGGTAAATACTGCAATATTGCCCGTGCGAATGTCGTAGCTGTGGGGATGCAGAAGATCTGTCAAGTTAAAAGTTGACAGATCGGAAAAGCCTGTTTTTGACACATGCACATTGCTGGGTCTGTGCGTGTTCCGTACGGTCCCGGCAAAGCAGAATTTCAGGCCCAATATTTCCGTTATCAGTTTCCTTTGTGTTTGTTTAAGTTTTCTGTTAGCTGTGCAACTTCTAAAAGTTTTTATTTTATAAAAAAAAAGGCAGAGACAAAGTTTTAAAAAGAATCTGGAAATCAAGCCTTGGTATTAGTAAAAGTGACCAAGTGGTAAATACCTGACTGGTTCACTTAATGTCCTTTAGAGCAGGGCTGTCCTATATCTGACTCCAGCTCCACACCAAATCTTCGCTGCCCTTGGAAATGGCCTAGCAAGGCACTCAGTCATACCAAACGCAGGGCCAACTAGAGACGGTCAGTAAAGCTGGCCTTGCTAGTGAAGGCCACATGAGAACAAATACTGTTTTAAAATAGCCCATTTTCTGAATTAGCAGGATGATCAAAAGCCTCAGACTGTGTTGAGTTGGTGGATCCCGGTTTAATTGGAATTACGTGAGCTAGAGTTTGCCTCAGTGCCCCTGTGTTAGGGAGTGGAGGATTGTCAAGGGTTCATATTGATGATTATTATGGTTAATACTAAGGGACCTTTGCCTGTGTGTGAATGTTAGGTGAGGGAAGGATACATATAGCTGTGGTGCTTTCTTTCAAAGAGCCTGCCAACTTTTCCGGCCCCTCTGCGCTCTGTTTCTCGCCCCGGAGTGGTGGCAATGGCGGGGGTGAGGTTCTGGGTGGGCGGTCAGCCTCCAGCGCCCCGCGGCGATCCTCGGGTCGGCTTTAGCGGCGGCGCGGAGCAGCACCGCCCGGAAGAGCTGCGCCCGGTGTGTAACGCCCCTGGTCGCGACACCAGCGCGAGTTTTGTCTCTCGTCCGCCCCGCAGCGCGCCCCGCAGTGACCGCCCGGGAAATCAGGGCGGTCCCACCATCCCGACAGCGGGGAGGTGAGTAATGGGCTCTGAAGGTTTTTAAGTTCTCCCCCCCCACTCCCGGCGTCTCTGGGAACGCTCCCGGCCCGGCTCTTTAGCTCGGGAGTTTCCCATCCTAACGCCCCGAGAGAGGGGTACAACGCCTCCCTTAGCGCTGCGCCCCCTGACTCAGGGCCCAGCTGACCAATGTTACTGACTGAGGCGCAAACTGTTCCCGGGCGCTAACTTTCCCGCCCCGCCACCATTACCGCCCCGAAATCAGCAAAGCCACAAATCCAGTCCACAGTGTAAAGGTTTCATTCTTACCCAGTAAATATATTAGCTCATTGAAAAAAATCTCATTTTGGCTTTCAGTGCCTTATTAAATACTGCACTTATAATGAACTTCTCAATGATGACTGCACACATGAATCGTGACTTACTAAATCGTTGGAGCAGGATTACATTCCTGTATTCCATTAACTGGGGCGATGGATGAGCTTCACATCTCTAGTGCAATGGTCAGCAAGCGAGATGCACTCACTCCTGTGAAAGGAGGGTCACGGTGCTGTTTGTAATCACTGGTGCAGAAACCCATCCTGCCTGGCTTAGTTTGGTGCATAAAGAGCAGCTGACGTTAGAGATGGGCAGGGCAGTGGGTGGCACACTGCCCTTTCACCTCTTGGACCTGTGTTCAACTCCAGCCTACACTATTGGGATGAAAGCTTCCTTTTACTGTCAGCCAGAAAGCTGCAACATTCGATGCGTTGGTGCTGTCTGAATCCATTTCATTGTGGTGCGTGCCCATTCCCAAGTGGATTGAGGCTGCAGGAACTGTGGGGGCGAAATCGCCCTGCGCCCTGATTGCGGCAACCGACGGGGAGGTCCGGCCCCCACTGCTGAATGTGCCTCACCGCCCCTCACAGGCCACCAGGGCAGGACCAGGCCTGCAGCCTGGCAACTAAAACCGAATGGCGGGCTGTATGATGGCGGACGCACCATGACTGGGCTGCCACAAAGCTGGCATTGTCTTCCGCTCATGGTTCGCGGGTAACTTTCCCCTTTGGGTCGGTGAGGGGCGGGTGAGGGGTCGGGTGAGGGGCGGTGAGGGGCGGTGAGGGGCGGGTGAGGGGCGGTGAGGGGCGGGTGAGGGGCGGGTGAGGGGCGGGCGGTGAGGGGGCGGTGAGGGGCGGGTGAGGGGCGGTGAGGGGCGGGTGAGGGGCGGGTGAGGGGTGGTGAGGGGCGGGTGAGGGGCGGGTGAGGGGCGGGTGAGGGCGGTGAGGGGCGGGTGAGGGGCGGTGAGGGGCGGGTGAGGGGCGGTGAGGGGCGGGTGAGGGGCGGGTGAGGGCGGTGAGGGGCGGGCGGTGAGGGGGCGGTGAGGGGCGGGTGAGGGGCGGTGAGGGGCGGGTGAGGGGCGGGTGAGGGGCGGTGAGGGGCGGGTGAGGGGCGGTGAGGGGTCGGTGAGGGGTCGGTGAGGGGCGGGTGAGGGGCGGTGAGGGGCGGGTGAGGGGGCGGGTGAGGGGTCGGTGAGGGCGGGTGAGGGGCGGTGAGGGGCGGGTGAGGGGCGGTGAGGGGCGGGTGAGGGGCGGTGAGGGGCGGGTGAGGGGGCGGGTGAGGGGTCGGTGAGGGGTCGGTGAGGGGCGGGTGAGGGGGGCGGGTGAGGGGTCGGTGAGGGGCGGGTGAGGGGTCGGTGAGGGGTCGGTGAGGGGGCGGGTGAGGGGACGGTGAGGGGCGGGTGAGGGGCGGGTGAGGGGCGGTGAGGGGCGGGTGAGGGGGCGGGTGAGGGGTCGGTGAGGGGTCGGTGAGGGGCGGGTGAGGGGTCGGTGAGGGCGGGTGAGGGGCGGTGAGGGGCGGGTGAGGGGGCGGGTGAGGGTCGGTGAGGGGCGGTGAGGTCGCGTGAGGGGCGGGTGAGGGGTCGGTGAGGCGGCGGTGAGGGGTCGGTGAGGGGCGGTGAGGGGTCGGTGAGGGGCGGGTGAGGGGCGGGGTGAGGGGGCGGTGAGGGGTCGGTGAGGGGCGGTGAGGGTCGGTGAGGGCGGGTGAGGGGTCGGTGAGGCGGCGGTGAGGGCGGGAGGGGCGCTGAGGGGGCGGTGAGGGGGCGGTGAGGGGCGGGTGAGGGGCGGGTGAGGGGTCGGTGAGGGGGCGGTGAGGGGAGGCGGTGTGGGGACGGTGAGGGGTCGGTGAGGGGCGGGTGAGGGGACGGTGAGGGGTCGGTGAGGGGTCGGTGAGGGCAGGTGAGGGGTCGGTGAGGGGGCGGGTGAGGGGACGGTGAGGGGCGGGTGAGGGGACAGCGTGCACGGCGATGATGTCATTGGCAGTTATGCAGCACCCCGGGGCTCCAGGGTAATTTCCCAGGAGGCAGTGGTGCCCCCGCCACCAGTCGGAAAGATCACTCTGCCCCGACAGTGACCCAGGAGGTGGTATCGGGGCTTTAAAAAGGGTCAGTTTTGCCCCCATGTATCTCTGATACTTCGGGGGTAGCTAAAGCACGTTAAATATCAGTTGAGAATGTGTGCAACTGTGAGAG